>NC_038244.2:30079005-30256519 GCF_000004515.6 Glycine max
TTAGTAAAGATGATGATCCATGGTTATGGCATAAAAGAATTGCTCACATAATCATGGATCACTTAAATAAATTAATTTCAAAAGATTTAGTAGTTGGTTTGCCTAAATTGAAATTTGAAAAAGATAAACTATGCGATGCATGTCAAAAGGGCAAACAAACAAGAGTCTCATTCAAATCTAAAAATGTTGTTTCAACCACTCGACCATTACAGTTATTGCATATGGATCTATTTGGTCCATCTAGAACCATGAGTTTTGGAGGAAATTACTATGCTTTAGTTATAGTTGATGATTTCTCTAGATATACTTGGACATTATTTATTACACATAAAAGTGATTCATTCCAAGCATTTAGGAAACTTGCTAAAGTCATACAAAACAAGAAAAATCTCAAGATTGCATCCATTAGAAGTGATCATGGGGGTGAATTTGAAAATAAAGATTTTGAATTATTTTGTGATGAACATGGTATTGAACATAATTTTTCTGCACCAAGAACCCCTCAACAAAATGGAGTTGTTGAGAGGAAAAATAGGTCATTGGAAGAAATTGCAAGAACTTTATTAAATGATACTTCTCTTCCAAAGTATTTTTGGGCTGAAGCTGTCAATACTGCATGTTACATCATGAATAGAGCCTTGATAAGACCTATTTTAAAGAAAACCCCATATGAGTTATTTAATGGTAGAAAACCTAATATTTCTCATCTACATGTTTTTGGTTGCAAGTGCTTTGTACTTAATAATGGTAAAGATAATCTAGGAAAATTCGATGCAAAATCTGATGAAGGCATTTTTCTTGGATATTCATTACAAAGCAAAGCATATAGAATATATAATAAGAGAACTATGAATATAGAGGAATCCATTCATGTTACCTTTGATGAATCTAATGCTATATTGTCAAGAAAGAATATGCTAGATGACATTGCAGATTCTTTAGAACATATGAACATTCATGAACAAGATTCCAAAGGAAATGACAAAGGAAACAATGAAGATCCTCCAGAAGAAGGAAAATCCAATGATGCACTCCCAAGAGAATGGAAAACTTCAAGAGATCATCCCCTCGACAACATTATTGGTGATATCTCAAAAGGGGTAACAACTAGACACTCTTTTAAAGATTTATGCAATAATATGGCTTTTGTATCCATGATTGAACCTAAAAATATAAAAGAAGCCATAATAGATGATAATTGGATCATTGCCATGCAAGAAGAATTAAACCAATTTGAAAGAAATAATGTGTGGAAATTAGTAGAAAAACCTGAAAATTATCCTATCAGAGGAACAAAATGGGTTTTTAGAAATAAATTAGATGAACATGGTATAATTATTAGAAATAAAGCCAGGTTAGTAGCAAAAGGGTATAATCAAGAAGAAGGAATAGACTATGAAGAAACATATGCTCCTGTTGCAAGATTAGAAGCCATTAGAATGCTATTGGCATATGCATCCATAATGAATTTTAAACTTTATCAAATGGATGTTAAGAGTGCCTTTCTAAATGGCTTAATTCAAGAAGAGGTATATGTTGAACAACCCCCTGGTTTTGAAATTCCTGATAAACCAAACCATGTTTATAAATTACAAAAGGCTCTTTATGGTTTGAAACAAGCCCCTAGGGCATGGTATGAACGATTAAGCAATTTTCTTCTAGAAAAAGATTTCTCCAGAGGTAAAGTGGATACCACATTGTTCATAAAGAGAAAAGCATAATGATATTTTGTTGGTTCAAATATATGTTGATGATATAATTTTTGGATCCACTAATGATTCATTGTGCAAGGAGTTTTCCCTTGATATGCAAAGTGAATTTGAAATGTCAATGATGGGAGAACTAAAGTACTTTCTGGGATTACAAATCAAGCAAACTCAAGAAGGTATATTCATCAATCAATCCAAATACTGCAAGGAATTGATCAAAAGATTTGGGATGGATAGTGCAAAACACATGTCTACACCGATGAGCACTAATTGTTACTTAGATAAAGATGAATCTGGTCAGTCTATAGACATAAAACAATATCGAGGTATGATCGGATCTCTTCTTTATTTATCTGCTAGTAGACCTGATATTATGTTTAGTGTATGCATGTGTGCTAGGTTTCAATCCAACCCCAAACAATCACATTTAAGTGCAGTAAAGAGAATCATGAGATATCTATTAGGAACAATCAATTTAGGATTATGGTATCCTAAGAATTCAACATGTAACTTAATAGGATATTCTGATTCTGATTTTGCCGGATCTAAAACTGATAGAAAAAGTACAAGTGGAACTTGTCAATTTATTGGATCGGCTCTTGTCTCATGGCATAGTAAGAAACAAAATAGTGTTGTTTTATCTACTGCTGAAGCGGAGTATATCTCTGTCGGTAGTTGTTGTGCACAAATTTTATGGATGAAGCAACAATTATCTGACTATGGCATCATTCTTGATCGCATACCTATTAAGTGTGATAATACTAGTGCCATAAATCTATCCAAAAACCCAGTTCAACATTCAAGAACTAAACATATAGAGATTAGACACCACTTTCTTAGAGATCATGTCTTAAAGGGAGATTGTGTATTAGAATTTGTTGATACTAAGAATCAACTTGCTGATATTTTCACTAAACCTCTCCCCAAGGAAGTGTTCTTCTCTATTCGAAGAGAATTAGGTCTCTTAGATGTAAGAGATTTAGAAAAATAGGGTTTGATTGGTTGATTGATTGGTTGATTTACTTCTACCTTTTGATTGTAGATTATTTTGTTTGATCTTGTTTGAATTCTCGTTTTTATGATAGAATTTATGATTTCTTGTGTATATAATAATTGAATGATTGAATTTAGTGTATTAATAGTGAAAATTAGTCATATAGGATGTATTTGAGCATAAATATAGATATTCTCTTAAGAAACTAGCCTAGGATAGGCTCTGGTAATCGATTACCATCCAGTGTAATCGATTACACATGAACAGGCAGCCTGTAATCGATTACAACATCCTGTAATCGATTACCAGAAGGCTTATTGGGCCTGTAATCGATTACCAATACCTGTAATCGATTACAATGCGTCATCTTCTATAAATACTCACGAAATCAGAGCTGCTGCGCAGCCAAAGCATCCTCCACGTTTTCCTCCATACCTAGAACTTCAAACCTTCGATTCTCACTCAATTCTTCACCAAATCACGTCCCGTAAAGCCCAATCTTCCTCTTTTTCACTCCTCTTTCACTTCCATCGATCAAAATCCAGAAAAACTTCATCAAATGGCAGAGCCATCAAAGAAGAGAAAGGGATCATCCTCCACCGCTACCGCTGCTGCCCATCGCCGTCACGGCCCATCCGGAGCACCCACAACACCTATTCCTCCTTCTTTGTCATCTCCAAGATCATCAACACTGTTTTCATCCGATGATCAACGTCTACGGTACCTTTCTCAGTTTTCTTCTAGAATAATCTTAGATCCTAAGTACCTAGACGTATAGTTCTTTAATGATCAAACGTTTGATTGCTATCAAGTGTTTCAAAACTCTGGTCTTGTTGATTTCATGTCATTAAAATTGCCGTATTATCCTGAACTTGTTAAGGTCTTCTACTGCAATTTAAAAATTCAGGATGGTATTATTATGTCTGAGGTGCATGGTACTTCTATGGTCATTGATCAGTCACTTTTCTTTTCTTTGACTCATTTACCCAGTCAAGGTGCACCTTTTGAGGGCACCATTGTTGATGACTGGAAATTCGATTATTCAAGTCATGATGCTCGTCGCATGGTCTGCAATGATCAAGCTGAAATGACCGGTAGATTGCTGGCCGGGTCATTAACTTTTGATAATCGCATCATGCATTATATCATTGTTAGAATTTTGCTTCCTCGGTCTTCAAATTTAGCACAAGCCTCTGAGGAGGATTTGATTCTTATGTAGGCTTTTCTTACCGGTCGTCAGATCGACTGGGCCCATTTGGTTCGATACCGAATGCATAAGGCATTACGGGCCAATGCACCTCTTCCTTATCCACATTTGATTACTCTGTTTTTGCGTCATTTTCAAATTCCGCTTGATGATGAACCCTTTGTTCAAGTCAAGCGTTCCTTTGCAATTGGTGCTGGTGCAGTGACCTCCTTTGGGTATCGTAAAGATCGGAATGGACAATGGCTGAAGAAGGATGCACTCCCTCCTCAAGATGAACGTACTCCTTCACCTCCCCCTCAACGTGAAGATTCCGCACTCATGAATGAAGTCCTCTCCGAATTACGGGGTCTTCGTTCTTATGTTGGTGACCGCTTCGACTCGTTAGATTCACGCTTTGCCGGTATGGACATTCGCCTTACACAGCTTGAAGAGGATGTCGGATACATTCTTCAGAGTTTTGATCTTCCTCCACCACCTCCATCTTCTTAGATTTTAGTTTCTGACTATATGTCTTTTTATAAGCCGTGTATTTTGGCTTTTAGTTTCTTAGAATTTACATTATTATGCTAAGTACTTTGCTTATTTATCTTTTGGTTTTTAAATTTCAGTCTTGGATATTTTGTGGTTGTTGACATTTTATGTTATTTGAATTCTAGTTTGATTATTTCTTGTTTGTGAGTTTGGCTTATTGTGTTTAATACTCTGATATTTATATCTTGCAACTCCATTGTTATATCTGTGTTGATTTCCGAGTTCTTTGGCTTTTTGATGTTGCCAAAGGGGGAGAAAAGGTTGCTTAACAAACTTAGAAATCAAGTGATCATGTATTCCGAAATATAGGGGGAGTAAACGCATGCACATTTTATCTATATACAATTGTTTGTTGCTTGCTTGAATCTTGATTTCAGGTATTGTATTGTCATCATCAAAAAGGGGGAGATTGTAGATGCAATTGACTTTGATGTTTTGATGATGATCATGATGTGTTGCAATTGATGCAAATGGGCTTTTCAAGATTAAAATTCAAGACAATACTTCAAGATTACAAGTCACAACATCAAGATGATCACTAGAATATTAGGAAGGGAATTCCTAATTGAATTAGCAAAGGTTTGGCCAAGTGATTTATATTAAAAAGTGTTTCTCAAAGGTTTTACTCTCTGGTAATCGATTACCAGAGGATGTAATCGATTACCAGTGGCCAAATACGTTTTATAACAGCTACAAAAATTTGAATTCAAAATTTTAGACTGTGTAATCGATTACACAATTTTGGTAATCGATTACCAGCAGTTAGTAAACGTTTTAATTCAAATTTTAAAAGCTGTAATCGATTACACAATTACTGTAATCGATTACCAGACAAGATTTTCAGAAAAATAATTTCAAGAGTCACAACTTTTCAAAGGCTTTACTTATGACCACCAATGGTCTATATATATGTGACTTAAACACGAAATTGCTCAGAGATTTTTTTAGAACAACAAAGTGTTTATCCTCTCAAAGAGCAAATTCATTTTATCCTCTTAAGAATTCCTTGGCCAATTCAATTGCAATTCATTAAGGAATTATTTGAGTGCTCAACCTGTAAAATCCATCTCTTTCTAGAGAGATTTGTTCTTCTTCTTCTTCTCATTCTCTAAGGGATTAAGAGACTATGAGTCTCTTGTTGTAAAGGATCTCTAAACACAAAGGAAGGATTGTCCTTGTGTGTTTAGAACTTGTAAAAGGAATTTACAAGATAGTGGAACTCTCAAGCGGGTTGCTTGGGGACTGGACGTAGGCACAAGGGTGTGGCCGAACCAGTATAAAATTGAGTTTGCATTTTCTCTTCCCTCAATCTCCTTTATTTATTATTGCTTTATATTCATATTCAAATTGTTTCATTTGAATTAATATTTAAGAAGATTGTCATTAAGGGAATTCATAACTTGAGTAAAAAGTGAAATAGATTTTTAATTAGGGGAAACAGTTTGGAATATCTTAATTCAACCCCCCCCCCTTCTTAAGATATCTGAGGCCACTTGTCTAACAGAACCAATATACAAATCAGTGCTGCACTATCTTCTAACTGTTATCTCTTTAATTGTGTTTATCGCCATACTTTAAAAGATTTAATTACTTATATGTGATAGACTTAGGGTTAGGATAAAAGTAGGATAATACTAAAATAACTCTAGGATTTTAACAAGTATTATCTTTCTCATTAGGTCAAAGTAGAATTGAATATATAGCTTAGAGATTAGATATATTCAATTCCTTTAAGATTAAAGATTGGTCACAAACGATTTTCATAGTAACTCAACTCACCCTTCTTGAATTACCGAGGCCACTTGGTTAACACGAAATGTCTTGAGTTAGGAGTTTGATCAGGCCATATAATAGAAAAAGGTACACGATTTTTAAAGTTGTGAGTGCCTTAGGCATGAAGTGGATAAATTGGTAAAACCATGACTTTAATGTGGCTTTTTTCTTAATTATTTATCCAATTCTCAATTAAGACAAAAGAAATGAAAAATAAAGTTCTTGAGTAGCCTACTCTCCTTCAAATGTGGAATCCTTTAAAATTGATTAATAAAATAAATTAATTAAATAAAAAATATCCCAAAATTCATAAGAGACTTACTTTGCTATGTATCATTTCATATCAATCTTTTGTCGATAGACCAACTTGATCATGACTCTAATAGGTAGAGCTTTTAAACTTCAGCAAAAGATTAAAGTATTATACTTGTTAATGTAATTGGTAGTGAAGTTAAACATTGTCCTTGTTCAGTTAAAGTATTATACTTATTAATGTAATTGGTAGTGAAGTTAAACATTGTCCTTGTTCAGTTCTTTTATTGAATACTTTAAAAAAATTCTTTATGAACTAATATTGTAAATTAACTTTAACAGTGGTTCACCTTAAAATGTTATTACTAGACAAACTGTTTTTTAAGAAGAAAAGTTCTTGATGTTGGTAGATTTTCCTATGACCTAATAGAGTTGTCATAGTAGCATAAGGTTATCTTGCCTCCATATGTTGGGGATATCTATTTTGCAGGAAAATTCATATCTAATTTTTTTTATATGCAAATTTTTTTTGGACCAACAACAATCATGCACGACAAACATGATTAATCTATGACTTAATGGATTAAGAAACTTATGTGATCTCTAACCCAAGACAAAAAAGAGAGAGCATATTTTCCTATCTTAATTAATGTCATAAGCATTTATTAAGTAATATTAATTGCTAATAAACTTTTTCTTTCTTTTTGAAACAATGTTGATTAGTTTCCACTATTATAACTTAAATATTTTGGTATAAAAATAATATAATTTTAATCTGTTATCAACTAAAAATGACTTTTTACATTGTATGATGTTAAATAAATGAGTAAAATATGTTATTAGTTCCTTTAAAAAAATTAAATTTGATTTTATTACCTTAAAAAATTGTCCTGTTTTTTCTTTAATTTATAAATACTCTATTTTTTATCTTCAAATTGGCTATAATTAACATTTAAGGCGGTTATAAATCAGCAAAAATATACTTTGAGGATAAAAAGTGAAATATTTTTAAATTTGCCGAACAAAAATTGGACAAAATCTTTGGAGGACTAAAACTGAATTTGAATTTGTTTAGAGAGACCAAAAAACTTATGTTATCCTAAATAAATTAACAAATGGATAGTTAATTGAGAATTTAATATGTTTAATTATATTGAACAATAAATAAAAAGTAACGTATATGTTTTTTTTACAAGAGTATCGTGTATTCTAATACAGTATAATGACAGCTTGTATATGTACCAAAAAACAATAATGACAGCTTGTATGCTTCAACACGAAATTTGATCATAGTCTCTTCATTACAAATAATAACTTATCTAATAATTCACGATATTCCTTAGAAATATTAAATTTTGTGAATTCCATTTTAATTTTTTTAGCCGTTTTGGTGTCGGCAACTTCAATTAATCTCATCGTTGGTCTTTTTAGTACCACCAAGACGCAATATTAGAATCTAAAAGCGAAAAAAATCAAAATAATATTATTAGCCAAAGGCTAAATATTTGTAAGTAACTAATAAATAAGAATTTATAGTTAACATCTATGCGTTTGAAAATTCTTTTTCTGATCATTTGTGATAAAGGTTTTTAAATACAGTTTAATTTTTTAAGTTATTAAATAGAGTTTACTAAGATGTGTTCTTGTGTAAAAAAAAATCATACTATCAATTTATATGTATCACAAATTTTATAAAAATACCTTTGTACTATTATTACATTTATTATTTATTAATTTAAATGAAAAATCATAAAAAATAGTAAAGAAAAAGTTTAGTTCTCATTCTAATTTTAATAAATGAAATTGGATAAAATGGAATGTTATATGTTCCTAAAATTTTACAAAATCTCGCTAATTAGTAACTTAAAAGATGAGGAAGTTTTATAAAAAAAAATATATGAAAATACATTTAATGGTGAGAAAAAGGATTATAATTTTTTTTTTGTTAACCCTCCCTCTCATCATGAGAAAGAGATTCTAACTAGTTCAAAATTCAGTTAAATAATAAATAAAATCTAAAAAAAAATATTTTTTTCCAAGAATCTAACTTACATAATATTCAAATTATTTAATGTTAACTTTAATATATTAATCAGTTATGTCTAATTATTTAAATAAAAAACATTATACATTAACAGTATAATTTTTTTACGCATTCTAATTAATTTTTTTTTTCTTATTTAATGTCTTTAAACACTAATTAGCATTTGTCTTTTTTACAAACGAGTAATACTTGTGCCTACCAACCTTCTGCTTTTGCTGCCGCCCCCACGCCAACCGTGTTAGCCAGTATGTCGCAGGATTCAAAGGTTTCTTTTTCTCGTTCCTAATTTCCTACATGGAGCTGACACGACGATGTGACTAAATGGATTATTTTTATTATTAAAATTAAATTAAATAATATTATCACCAGTATAAAATAATAATACAAGAACAATAATCATTTGAAAAACATAATGCATATATGTATTTAAAATTTGAAGACGCCTTTTTAACAAGAAATAAAAATCCATTAAGAACTAATAAATAATGCATATGGAATCCATGTAATTTACTCTCTAAAGTAGTAACAATTCATACTTGGCATGTTAAAATAGAGAAGGGAAGTTGGTCATATACCTAGCTCATGTATGATCTCAATATCACTGTCAAAGTAGATATGAAATTCTACTAATTTAAATGTCGGTTGGTTTGAGTTGAAAAATTGATTATAAATTTAAAATTGATTTTAGATATATTTTTATATATTTAATTTTATATTAAAAAAAATTCAGAATTGATTCTGGATCAAAATAACTTTAAATAGCTTCTAGGTTGAAACAAAAATTTATATTGAATTTTAACTTGATTTTATAATAAAACATCCAATAATAAATTATATAACTTAAAAATTAATTTTATAAAATCAATTTATTAATGTTGATGCAAACACTAAGACTTTTGAAAAGAAGATATAAAAAAAAAAACTAAATTTCTTAAAAGAGGTTGTACAGAACTGATCAGAGAGATAGAATTGGGTAATCAGAATAAAGATCTAATACATATGCGTAAATTATAAGGAAAGAAAGAAATAAAAAGACTACGAGGTTGTCACCAGCAGAGCACTGATTATCAATGTCCTGAACGAATAATTTTTAATTCAGCAAAAATCTAAAGTGAAATGAAAAGAATTTTATTATACATACTACTTTTTATATAACATTATATGCACAATGTTACTTTGTTTCTATTTTGTTTTAAATTATACATTTGACCTTTTATGTTATTTTTTAGATTTAGTGGTCTCTTATCTTTTAAAAATACTTTTAATTTTATCCTTTGTATTTTAAATTTGGATTAATTTCGTCCTTTCATCAATCTAAAATAGATGTTAATAATTTTAGCATAATGGCATTTAAAAATGATTACAAAATAATACTTTATTGCCTGATTCTGTTTCCGTATACGTAACATAGTGATAGTTTTTTTAACAACACATAGTGATATTTTTTAACTATCATAATAATATTATACAAATTAAAAATAATTTGCAAAAAGAACTTTAAAATTGTCATGCTCAATTTCTTTGATACGATTTTATGCATCTTAAAATTCATTGAGGAGTTTGGTTATCCTATGTGTTTGGATCAATATATAGTAAAAATTCAAATGATTTCGTTGGAGCATGTGTGAGCATAAAATATGTTCATGTCATAGATTTTAAGACATTCAATTTATTTCGATCTATGATTTGAGTGTACATTTTTTGCAATTCATTGAGGGATTAATTCAGGTTGCCGCTTTAGATCTCATGCAAATAACATTAAAAAAATTATTGTTGGGTTGGAGAAACCCTTTTTTGTAGCATGGGTTTAACATAATATGGTCAATTCATTTGATCTAGGCATCCATTTGGTACAAATTTTAGGGCCTTTTGATTGGAATGCACCAATCTAGAGTAACCCTTGATCAAATTTAAGATATATGAATCGGTATAGAAGAATTTGAGCACAAAAAATTTAAAGTTCTTTCCTAAGGGGGTTTCATTTTTATAATTTTAAAATATTATTGTGATAGTTAAAAACCACCACCATGTTAATTATGTGTGTGGAATCACGTTCAAACTCGTATGTATTCTTTTTATAATGAATTTTAACAGTTAAAAGCATTAACAACATTGATTTAAACGATGAAAAAACCAATTTGATCCAATTTTTAAACATAAAAGAATAAATTAAAAACTTTTAAAAATATGATTTAAGAATATGACGAAGGACATTTGTAGTTTAGCCCTTTTCTTATATCATACTATATATTTATCTTATTTCTGTTTTTTCTATTTGTTTTGTAATTATATTGTAAAACTAATTGTATGACCTTATTACATAAAAATAATTTCTCAAATAAAAATGCATTTTTACAGGGATGAAAAATTATAAACTCAATTGTTCATAATTAAAACACTTGAATTTAAATGGGGTAAATTTATTTTTTTATTGTTACCATAATAGTCAAATTAATTAAGTAAAATATTTTTTTTCTGAATAAATAATAAATAACTAGTTATAGTTAATTTTTTACTGAAAAACTATAAATAATTAGATTTATTTTCCTTAATACTTTTTGTAAAAAATTATAATTTTATTTTGAAATATATTTTTGAATCGATGCTTCAATTAAATATGTTTTCAGTCTTTAATTAGAACATAAATCACTAATTTATTGTGTACATTAAACACACTTATTTTTAACATAAGTACATTAATAAATTATAACCAAAAATTATGTTTTGAAATACATTAATAATATAGCTTACTAACTTATACTAAAAAAACAACACAAGCAATATTTAACCTTTACTTTATTTTAAACAAGATATTTTAAAACAAACACATTTCTTTATGGAAAAAAAATTATCAAAATCCAACTATAAACTGTTTCACGTATAAATGAGGTTCGTATTTTATTATCTTTTCGGTCAAACTGAATAAATGCAATTTTTTTTATTTTTCGGATCAATTTGTTTTCCGTTAATTTCTTTCTCTCTCTCTCTCATCTCTTTTATGTCTCATTCTTTGAATCCGAACCAGAGCAATTAGTATATAAAGCAAACCAATGCCTAGCATTGGTTGCCATTACCTTCTTCTACTTTCCCTCCTATTTCTTCAAACTCTGCATATTTTCGGTGCAAACACAGATTCTGTGTTGTTTGAGCTCTCTCTTAGAAGAGTGTGAAAAACAAACCAAAAAACTAAAACTAGAACATAAGAAACCGTTTTCCAGTGTTGAGTGAAAAGGTTGTTCTTCTCTGTTTGTCATTGAAGAGAGTGAAGAAAAAAAGAAGGCATAGAGAAGAAAAAAAAATGAAGTACGTGCTGGTGACTGGTGGAGTTGTTAGTGGCCTTGGCAAAGGTGTTACTGCGAGTAGTATTGGTTTGCTTCTCAAAGCTTGTGGACTTAGAGTTACTGCCATTAAAATTGGTATCTTTTTCTTCATTTTCTTTGTTTTTTTTTTTTAAAAAAAAGATAAATGGATAAAGCATGCATACTTTTTTATCCACCACACTTTTAATAGTCTCCCAGTTTTTTCTTGTCAAGATTTTCTGTCTTCTTCTCAGGTTCCTTCTTTCTTTTTTGTTCTTTTTTATTTTATTTTTCTAATCAAGACACCTCATATTGTTTTTGTTCAAACTGTCTACCTATGGAAAAATATTTATTAGAAGAGGTCAACCTTAACTGAATCAGATTATTTCTTGGTTTTGCGCTGAGGGTATCCTATTTCACACACATACAAAAAAGTGCAAACACTACTTAAATCATGTAAGCCAGATTTTAAGTTATGTTTTCCGTTGCGGTTTTCTCACGACCCATGATATTGTGGGAAATTGCAACAAATGTAGCTATAATTCATTATGGATAGTGTTGTAGTTGCAGAGACCCCAAAAATCTTGACGTTGCAACTGAAATAGCGGTCGCAGACCGTTGTTTAAAAACCTGCATCTAAGCAAGAACTATTGGTCCTTTTTTTTTTTTTTTTCCCATTGAAGGGTTGTTGTTGCATTCTAATTCTGGTCTCACTGGTTCCTTTGCAATTCAGATCCTTACTTAAACACAGATGCTGGAACAATGTCCCCCTTTGAGCATGGAGAAGTGTTTGTGTTGGATGATGGTGGTGAGGTACACAACTTTTCTCAGATTCACTAATTCGTCATCCATTTTTATGTTAAGGACATTCCCCAAAAAAGTAAAAAACGAAAGAAACAAAGAAAGTTATTTCAAGGAAAAAACGAGAGAAGAAAAAAAAAAGTATGGTGCGAACTTTATGCAATTTCCACAGAAGAAAGTTGGCAAATTTTTTCATCAAAAGAAAGTTGTCTTACAAAATAATTAGAAACCTGACCCCTCTTTCTGTTCAAAGGTGGACCTGGATCTTGGAAACTATGAGCGTTTTATGGACATCAAGTTGACCCGTGATAATAACATAACTACTGGGAAGATTTACCAGGCAAGTTGTTTATGTATATGTTTAGACTTATGATTTATGAAGAAGAAGATTTTGAAGGACATTACAAAAATTTTCACCAAACAAGACTTTACTTTTCTTTTGTTTTTCCTTTTTTTCATGACAGTCTGTCATTGACAAAGAGAGGAGAGGAGACTATTTGGGAAAAACTGTTCAGGTCTGGTTTAAAACCAATTTGTACTATGTTTTTTTTTATTGTGATGATAATTAATTTATAAACCAAGGTTTTCATTTTTTTTCATGTTGGTCCTAATATTAATAATTATTATTCTTATTATTATGGTGTTTTCATCATCTTTAGGTTGTCCCTCATATCACTGATGCTATTCAAGATTGGATTGAAAGAGTGGCCCACATACCTGTAGATGGAAAGACCAGTCCAGCTGATGTATGTGTCATAGAATTGGGTGGAACCATAGGTACACTGTTGAAAACATTCTTCACTCAATTGTTTCCATCTTTTTATGTAAATTAATTAATTTATTAATTTATTTATAATAAACATTTATGGATGCAGGAGATATTGAGTCCATGCCATTTATTCAGGCATTAGGACAATTCTCATACAGAGTAGGTGAGTGGGGATGATACTTGTTTTTTTTTTGTTCACAAAGGGGTGTTTTTGGTGGATATGTTGAGAGGTATTATAAATTATAAATAGGTGTTTTTGTATTAAGGGGATGTAACTCGGATGGTTGAGAATAATGAGTGAGTATTGTAAATTCTCATTTTGGTGACATATTGCTCATTTTGCAGGTGCTGGCAACTTTTGCTTAGTTCATGTCAGCCTTGTTCCTGTTTTGAATGTTGTTGGTGAACAGGTAAATGTCTCAGTTCTGAGATCCATGTAGAAAATTATTCAGTTTTATCTAACTTGGGAAATTGGTTGATTTTTGTTCAGAAAACAAAACCAACCCAGCATAGTGTTCGTGCACTGCGTGGCCAAGGGCTGACTCCACATATCTTAGCATGCCGCAGCACTATGGTGCTCTCTCTCTCTCTCTTTCTTTCATACATGGAACCAGATCGAGTGCCTATGAATTCATATAGTCAGAGAATTGGAATCGTCAGATGAAGATCAGATGATTCACATCTCAAATGGTCCAATTTATTGAGTTAAAATCTGAGCTGTCCAATTTTCATCCGACAGTTCCAATTCCCTGGCATGAAAAAATCTGACTATAGGGAAACACACAAAGCATAGTGTTTTTTTTTTTTTTGGTTAAGAGAAAGGAATCGAACTTCAGTGATTTACAACAACTAACGCACAATCCCCCAAAGTTGTACAAATGTGCACATGGAACAAAATTTGGTGCAAATGAATTCATTGTAGTCAGGGAACTATGAAGATCCGATGACTCACATCTTGAATGCTCCAATTTACTAAGACAAACTCTGAGCCGTGTGATTTTCATCCGACATCTCTAATTCACTATGTGCTTCATTGCATGAAAAGTCTGACTGTAGGGAATCCAGATCCTAGAGTACACACAAGGCACAAGCATATACTATGATGCACAAAAAGAACAGAAGTGCATACCAGCATTCACACTGATCTTAACTGTAAACATTTTTAAGTTTCTAACGTTCAGCTTTTTTCAGGTACTGGATGAGAATGCAAAGGGAAAACTCTCTCAATTTTGCCTAATTCCGGTATGAGTTTCTAAGGATAAGTATTTTGATGAATATATATATGACTTCAAATAGTTTTGTCTACTTTGCAAGAGTTTTCTCTACTGAAGTTGCATGTTTGCAGGCAGAAAACATTGTTACCCTTTATGATGTTCCCAACATCTGGCACATTCCTTTGCTTTTAAGAGTAAGTCTTCCTCTAAAACTGGTGAGCATCAAATCATCATACATCTGTAGGTACCATTTCTCACAAATTATCTTGTTCTGGTCTATAGGATCAGAAGGCACATGAAGCAATGTTTAAAGTGCTGAACCTTCATGGGTTAGTCTCAAACTCAAATATTTGTTCTATTTCCCCGATTGGACTTCAATGGATATAAAGAAGTTTCAATCCTTTATGGTTCTTTTGGAAAGCTCAAGTGGCAGTTTTTTGTGTATATACAGTGTAACTAAAGAGCCTAATTTAGAGGAATGGACTTGCAGAGCTGAATCTAGTGATTTGCTTCATGAACCAGTGGGTTTCTACTCCAAAGCTAATCTTCTATATTATCCATGATTGTTGGCAATAGTTATATTTTTATTTATTTTAAATGGCAGGTTCGTATAGCCTTAGTGGGGAAATATACGTGCCTTTCAGATTCCTACCTCTCCGTTCTAAAGGTGGAGTTAACTTCAACTTCATGGCTGTATTACTATTTTAGTTTCAAGATCTTTTAAGGAGTAAAAGGACATATTTTTCTTTCCTCTGGCACAAAAAATTAAGATAATATAAAATTATAATTCAACAATTGGATCAATAAAATTCTCATTTTTTATGAAGTTATTAAATGGAGTAATAGTTCGTGAGAGTTATACTGGTATAAGCTTGCTAATTTACCCTCAATTATTGACTTCAGGCCTTACTGCATGCTTCTGTTGATTGCCAAAAGAAACTTGTTGTGGACTGGATTCCAGCTAGCAACCTTGAAAGTGCAACTGCAAAAGAGGTAACATCAATTATGAATAATTAATTATATTACAAGCATGTTTTATTTATTATCGTTCATAATAGCAATTTCAGTTTCATTTATATGTTATTGTTCAATGTTGCAGAATCCTGATGCTTTTAAGGCAGCATGGAAGTTATTAAAGGTATCATTCACAGTCATGAAATTAACCATTTGTTATATTATCAATTTCCCTCATTTTGGTTTTGAGAACTTCCTCAGTTTTGTTATCTAACTAATCTTTGCCTACAGGGTGCAGATGGTGTTCTTGTTCCTGGAGGGTTTGGAGATAGAGGAGTGCAAGGAAAAATTATTGCAGCCAAATATGCCCGTGAAAACAGGATTCCATTCCTTGGCATTTGTCTTGGAATGCAGATTGCTGTCATAGAGTTTGCACGATCTGTTCTTGGTGTACAAGATGCTAACAGCACTGAATTTGAGCCCCATACCAAAAGTCCATACATCATATTTATGCCTGAGGTGTCTATTTGTTTTATTTTATTCTAATGCTAAGAAAATAGATTAAAGAAGGTGTACTTTTTCTTACTTTTGATTTGTTTGGACTTTTTGCTATAGGGATCAAAAACACATATGGGAGGCACCATGCGCCTTGGATCTAGGAGGACATATTTCCAGACCAAGGAATGCAAATCTGCAAAATTGTAAGTATTATTACTGCATTGAATTTTTTTTAAGATATATTTTGTGTTTATGTAGGACAATATGAATGAGAGTAATGTGTGTGCAGTATGACTGCACTATAAAGGACTTGCTATATAGTTTGGCTAAACTGGTGAGATTTATTAGGTTTCTAACCCTTTGACCCTTCTTAGATATGGCTGCAAAAGCTTCATTGATGAGAGACATCGGCATAGATATGAGGTATTGTATTGTGATTTAAAAATTATCTTGTGAATGTGAGTAGAACAGAAAATGATCTTGTCATATGCAGGTGAATCCGGATTTAGTGGCACGCCTTGAAAATGCTGGTCTTTCTTTTACTGGAAAGGATGAAACAGGTCAACGCATGGAGGTATGAACATTCTCATAAGAGTATGACTTTTTGACTTATTTATATGCATATGCTGGGCTTATAAGATGTTTGTTTTTTGCATGCTACAGATTGTTGAACTACCTAACCATCCTTATTTTATCGGTGCTCAATTCCATCCTGAATTTAAATCAAGACCAGGAAAACCTTCTCCTTTGTTCTTAGGTACTTCTCCATTACATGTCTGCATTATATGTCCAAGTTGACTTTAATTGATCTTCTTTGTAGTATATGATCTCCAAACTTCAATGTTCTTAGGTACTTCATTGTTGTATGCTTTCCATTAGAAACATAGGGTTGTAGCTAAATGCGATTTTATTTTTCCAAAAATGAATTTCATTATTGATTATAACCTAGGAGGTGTACTTTCTAACCTTTTAAATGCTAACATATATTGCAAAGTTTACTAACCAATTCTGAAGTTCATCGGGATCAAGATACAACTTTTGAACTCTACCAGTTATTTTAACTAGACAACGAATACAGTAGCTGATTGATTTTTATGCGCGGATGCAACTCATTTTTTTGGCTTATCCATATGCACTTTCCTCTACATTTTTCTTCCACTTTAATTTCACTAGCCATATCATAAAAAACACAAAAGCCTGCTTTGTCCATATAATGTTTTAGTTGCATTTTTAAGTCAAGGCGATGCAATTATTGGGCATGGTATGGTACCATTTCTTTGAATTGTATTTCATTTATACAAATGCCTGTGTGCCCTTCTTTATCCTATTTACGTGATACTTGTTTCTTACTATATGAAACACCTACAGCACAATTTTTACCACGTGGTAGTTTTTTTTATCGGCAAATATTAATGGTTAGTTTTTTATTAGAGGGGGAATTAAACTCGCGACCTTTCCGTCCCTCCCTTTGCCTTTTACTGCCTAACCAACCAACCTTATAACTATGGTAGTAACAAAAACAAATAAAAAAGAACAAAATATAGTGGCTGATGCAACAGTTATTAACGTGTGCTATGCTTTATACTAGCTATCTATCAATTTTTAGATGGAATTACACATCTAAATTTGGGGTGGTTGACATTTTCATACCCATCAAACTTACATTCCTGAAGCTAAGTTTTCTGCTAGAGCAGTCCTCATTTATTAATCTCACTTGTGCTTAGTAATGAGTGCAAGGGCTCTTGGTAAATTCCTTGTTATCAAATGATAACAAACAGTTTCAGATTTTAAAATGTAACTTCTGAATTGCTGCTTGTTGATCATGTCAAATGCAGGATTCATTGGAGCAGCATGTGGACAATTGGATGCTGTCTTACAGCGCTCTTCAATTGTTGATAATGGTCTCTCAAAAGGAGTCATTAATGATATCTCTGCAGTCAAAACATACCGAACAAGAACCGCTACAAGGACAACTTATAGGTCTGCTGAATATGTATATGGGAGTTGCAATGGATTGCATTTCTAAATGTTACTTAAGGGTCTTCTTCCATCATCTTAGAGTTTTCAAGTTAAATGCGTTGTTGGCTTTCAGTTATGTAGGAGAGAGCTTGTGTGTACAGTCAATTTGAACACCTTGGTAGGTATAGAGTTTTCAGAGGATACAGAGAAGAGCTTAGTCCCGGTCTTTTTAATGGGAACCAGCTCATTTAAGTTTATATTGGTTTGAGTGGGGAACTCTGAAGCTTGTCTTGTGTTTCAGGCAATGGCAACTCTTGGTTTTGCAAAGATCTTAGTCTATAGAGAAATTCTTGTGAACTTCAACTATATTGTAATATGAATTGTCTTGTCGTAATGTTTTAGGAGGTGTTTAGTAAATGAAATCCCAATCATTTCTTCTTTTGTTGATATGTAGGAATTGAATACGGTATCACGGGTTTACAATACTCATACACCTACTCAATCAATTGAGTTAAACCCCCTTGTTCCAATTATTTCTTCTTGATCATAGTAAATGAAATCTCAATTATTTCTTCATCATAGTTAGGGGTGTTCATAACTTAATTAAATCGAATGTAAAACTGAAAACCGACCCAAAAAACCACAAACCATAGAAAATCTAAAGAGCATCGTTTTGGTTTGGTTTTTGTTTTTCCAAACTGTGCAGTTCGGTTTGATTTTTGGTTTAGTAAGCCAAAATTGAATCGCACTTATTAGTTTAATATAAGGCTCATATTAGTCATATATGTATACGACAATGTAGCTTTAAACTTATGTGAAACAACAACGCTTACACTTAATTTAAATTTAAGACTAAAACGCTTAACACTTAGTCTCACACTCTTTTCTCTCATCGAACGATAATGTTGTTGTTGGAGATCTAGTAGTATTTTGTTGTTGGAGATCTACTTTACAAGTTTTAATGGTTGTAGACTATTGTTGTAATTATTATTTTGTTGTTGGATGTCTACTTTTCTAAATTTTCATGGTTAGAAGTAAGTGAATGTTGTTTTATTGTTTTTTTAAGTTTAGTCCTTGTAACTTGGAAGCAAGTATTACATATTGTTTTTAATTTTAATTTTAAGGGTTTATTATTTAAGTTGAATGATTACTTTTAAGTTGAATGATTATTATTCAAGTTGAAACTTTAAATTGATCATTTATACCGTTGATTGTTGAACTAGTTATTATTCAAGTTTTATCCAATTATAGCAAACTTAAATTTTCAAACTGTAAAAATCGACCGAATCAAACTACAAAAAAATGGTTTTATTTGGTTTGGATTTCATAAATAAAATAAACCAAACCAAACCAAATCAAATCATACTGTACCTAATTTTCTTGTTTAGTTCAAACTGATTTTAACCGAAAACCACACCACAAACACCCATAATCATAGTATAGTTGTGTATAATGGTCCGGCCAATAAATCTCAAATGGCCCCTTTACAATTTGCAAAGTTTTGAAATATATTTGAAGGTAACATGCGTAAACTTTTTGTGACCAAATTGTGATTGTTGGCAAGTAAAATATATTGATCCGTACTTTAGGTTTGAATCCCTAAAGTTTTAATTGACAAACGTAAATCAAATTATTAGTAGTTCTCCATTCAAAATGCTACTTGAACTACTAATGTATGTATCTCATTGAGATTGATGAAACAAGATCAAGAATCTAAAAGACAGGGACTATTTGATACGAATCTACTAAGGTTTAATAACTTCAAATATCCTTTGCATGAATGGAAGACCCTTGACTGAAGTAGAAGCTAAACCTAAAAGAATTAAATAAGGCTTTCAAATATTAGAGAAGAAGCTACAAGCTGAAGAAAGTTTATCTAATCTTGAACTCAATCCAAGAATTGTTACATTTCTATAATTTGAAGATAATTTCAGCTAACTGAAAGACAAAAAATTATTGCACAATGAATCCAACACTCAATATGCATTTGTGGGTTGAATTTTTTTTTGGTGGGTTTACTTGGTTTTTGGGCTTAATACTTAATTAATTCCATTTTCTTATTTTCAACATAATTTTTTCATATTTAGAATAACTTCATATCTTTTTGATATTTTTTTCTCATTAGTTGTTAGTATTTTTTTCTTCTTAAACCATTATGATTTTTAGTGGTGAATAGGATTAGTTAGTTACTAGAAGAGACGTTGAATAATGATAATCAACTAACTTTAGCCTTTCCTGCACAAACAATTTGTGTTTATGATATTTATCTTCTCAAGCTTATGCTTCGATATTGTTGACTCATAATCTAGGCAAGTGCACCTAGTTTATGTAGTAAGAAAATGACAAGTATTTAAGTATCGTATCTGCAAAGACTTGTGTAATATCTAAGGAATTAACAAGTAATGCTATCTAAAGTTAAAAAAATACGGAGCTAAAAAGGAAAGTTCATTGTCGCAAAGGTGGAATTCGCTACAGCAAAAAAGTTGTAGAATCAGAAAAATGGTAACTTTAGCTACAACGATAACAACTCTAGCCATAGCAAAAATCACATAAAAGCAAAATCTGTTGCAACAAGTTGTCAATTTGTTGTAGCAAAAGAGCAATGTTTACTTACGAAGACTAGGGTGTGAAAGTATAACTTCTTTCGCACCGTGCGAGACTTTTACAAGAAAAAAGGAAGAATGATGTGGTTCGTCTGAGATTAGTTTAAGACTACCATGAGAGTGTCTACACCAGATTAAATTAAAAAATATTATATATTTTTTATCCTTTTCTTCCAAACTTTTTCCCAATCTCTGTCTTCCCCACAACTCCAGCCATGGGACATCATTTTTTTACCACACGCTACCACGAAACATTTCCAACGATCATCCCTTTCTTTTTCCCACTTCTATTACTTTTCTACCCCACAAATGGTCATCACGGCAGTGATGCCACCATGTACTACCACACACCATATAGATCTGAACATAAAACGAGGCCACATTCTAATAAACAACTTTGAGAGTGCAAAACAAAAATATTGTTCTCAATCAGTACTTAGTTAAATTCAAATCTATAATAACAAGCATTTTCTTCATAAAATCATAATGCATAACACTCAAACTCAGATCTAAGGTATGCAAAAAAAACTCAGATCCAAAAAAAATCAATACATAAATCAACAACAAAATCCAGATAAGTTTGTGTTTCCATCAAAGATGTTGCAATGCCAACCACCCAAATCAAGTTGAAAAGGATCCTTGGCTTATCAAATATCATAAAAGAGAAGAATGGTTGTTTCGATAATCAAATGGAGTAGTGATTAGTCATATCAATCGCAATTGAAAGTCGCAATGCCAACCATTGTCCGTTCGCCAATAACAGAACCGGGGTGAAAATCAAAGAAGCATGCATGCTCTTCAAACAAAATATGTATAAGTGATGCAATCCAAGCCATGGATGCTTGGTTCGAATCGTTCCGAATGCAAATTTAAGAATCACCATTTTTGACCTTCTAAGAACTCACGAACAGAAAAACAAAAAATATGGAAAAGATGAAGAAGATGAACAGAACGATGCCATAATCCACAGAGAATCGATAAACCGAAGGAGGATTCGCCACAAAGGAATCCCTTCCTTGATAAGAATCAATTTGATTTTCATTCAAAAAATCAAAGAAGAGGCTGAGCTCTCTCTCTAAGCACAAGCTTAATTTCAATTATGTCAAAAGTTCATACAATTAAGAGTTTTTGAGTATTTATAGAACTAGCTTAAGAGGATAACTAAGTCTCTAATAAGGCCTATTTACATCAAGATCAAGCCCATTACACAAATAAACAAAAATTAGGAATTTTCATAAATTCACGTTGAAGATGTGCACTAAGCCAGACAGCTCGCGCTAAGCCCAATTTCTTCTCGGATTGGAATTGGGCTAAGCCAGACAGCTTGCGCGAAGCTCCCAGACAGCGCACGCTAAGCTCAGGCATGTTGTTCAACAATCTTCAACGTGCTCCAATTCAGCTCCTTGTGATTTTCTCCTTTCTTTCCTTTGATGAGTAGTCCATCCTTAATCCTTTTGGCCATCTCTTCTTGTAGAAGCTTGACTCTAGACCTTGTCATTGGCCCCTTCAACTCATGAAGTGTTTCTAGGTCCTTGTGCTCTTTGGATATCCCTCTATGTGCTCTTTGGATAGCCCTCTATCATCCCCTCCTTCTTGAAAAGAATCCGTCCTCGGATGTGCATCCAAATCACCTAAATCACAAGAAGAAAGATCAACGACATTGAAAGTAGAACTCACCCCATACTCACTTGGCAAGTCAATCTTGTAGGCATTCTCATTAATTCTCTCAAGGACCTTGAAAGGTCCATCACCCCTAGGTTGGAGTTTAGATTTCTTTTGTGAAGGAAACCTATCCTTCCTTAAATGTACCCAAACCGAATCTCCGGGTTCAAATACCATGGACTTTCTCCCTTTGTTTGCTTGACATGCATATTGCTCCATCTTCTTCTCAATTTGATTTTTCACCCTTTGATGGAGACCCTTAACAAAAGTGGCTCTAGAAAGCCCATCCTTACTCAAAATAGAAGAATCGTTAGGTAAGGGAATTAAATCAAGAGAAGATAAAGGATTAAAACCATAAACAACCTCAAAAGGAGAAAAATAAGTAGTAGAGTTGGTTACCCTATTATAAGCAAATTCAACATGAGGTAGCCACTCTTCCTAAGTTTTCAAATTACCTTTGATGAAACACCTTAAGAGTTGTGAGAGTGTTTGATTCACTACCTCGGTTTGCCCATCAGTTTGAGGATGGCAAGTGGTGGACAAAAGAGCTTGGTTCCAAGTTTTCCCCACAATGTTTTCCAAAAATGACTCAAAAACTTGGAATCCCTATTCGATACAATGCTCCTAGGAAATCCATGAAGATGCACTACCTCTTTGAAGAAAAGATCCACCACATGACAACCATCTTCCACCTTGTGACATGGAATGAATTGTGCCATCTAGGAAAACCTATCAACAACCACAAAAATCGAATCTTTGCCCCTCTTGGACCTTGGAAGACCAAGCACAAAATCCATGGAAATGTCGGTCCAAGGGGAGGTAGGAATTGGCAATGGAGTATACAACTCATGATGCATGATTTTGGACTTTGCCTTATGACACACAATGCAATTAGAACAAAACTTGATAACATCATGTTTCATTTTAGGCCAAAAGAAATGTTCATGCAAAATGTTCAAAGTCTTTTCAACTCCAAAATGTCCCATTAACCCCCCTTTATGAGCTTCACAAATCATGAGTTCACGCAAGGAACTTTGAGGCAAACACAATCTGTTACTTTTAAACAAGCATCCTTCATGCCTAAGTAAACCTTGATGAGACCCCTTTTCACACAACCCAAACAATTTAGAGAAGTCATGGTCTTGAGAATACGAATCTTTTATGTGATCAAATCCAAACATCTTTGTTTCAAGCATGGAGATTAGAGCATATCTCCTTGAAAGTGCATCAACCACAACATTAGCCTTGCCTTGATTGTGTTTAATCACATGAGGGAATTGTTCCAAGAACTCTACCCATTTGGCATGCCTCTTATTAAGTTTTCCTTGGCTTTTCAAATGTTTGAGTGACTCATGGTCACTATGAATCACAAACTCCTTAGGAAGGAGAGATGTGCCATTATTTTCTCCTATTTCTTAAACCTTTGTGCACCATTTTAATTACTGATTAGTCTTAATTGTCAAATTAATTAGGAAGCTTTATTATATGGGCTCATTCAACTAATTTATGTTTTAATCTAATTTCAGGAATTAATGAAGCATTGAGCTTAATCCGGATTTTGGTTGTGGGCTTAAAGAGGGCAAATAAAGCAACATTTACCTTAGTTAATTTCTAATTAGGAGATTGCAATTTTATTTTTATAATGTTCAATGTTTATTTCGTTTTGGGCCAGAATAATGTAATAGGGCCCAGTGACTCTGAGTGACCCTTATAAATAGTAGCCTTGGGATTTGTGTAAGGGGGATTCTATTATTCATAGCATAGTTTTAGGGTTTTACGTTTTGGAGCTTGATGTTACTGTTCACATGAATGCATTTTCCATTTTTCTGCTTCTTATTGCAATTTCGTTTCTTGTTCCTTCTTCTGCTTTTGTTTACGTTTTATGCCTTTAGCTTCATGTATGTTTCTGCTTCTAGTTTCATTTACGCTTTCTGCTTTTGTTGAAATTATGGAAGGCTAAGTTTTTGATGTTGTTTCCTTCTAAGGACGAAGCTTAACTCTCTTCGAGGTTCTGTTTATAATGTAGCTTCCTGGCAGTTTTCCCTTCACCAATTAACCCACATTCGTTAATGTTAATCTATGCACGCTTCGTGTTCGATTAATTGCCTCTGAGCTTAACTTACGTTCATGCTTAATGAACGAAGGGTCAATTGGTGTATGTGTTGCCTAATCACGTATTGACAACCCTAAGTTGATTTTCGCTTAGTCAATTAACATAGGGTTGGATTAAGTGGTTAACTGTTAGGAATGAATTCTTCATAACCTAGGACAAGAGAATGGCTTCTGAATCAGAGGAAACAACACGTTTTTAATACTATTAATTTCGTATTCCAGTTCGCTTGTTCTTTAATTCGCAAAACAAACAACCCCCCCCCCCCCAATTATTACTGTTACTGCAAGTATATTATGAACATTTGGTTTATCATTGCTCATTGGGAAACGACCTAGGATCACTTCCTAGTTACTGCATTTTAATGTTTATTTGATTCAGATACGACCTCGATCAAGGAGGTAGTGTTGCCAAGTTTACAAAGCTCTAATAAATGCATAGAGTTCCTTATTGTAGGTGGATTAGTTCAAGATGACACCCTTAAGTTTTTCACTAAAATAAGCAATTAGGTGACCTTCTTGTAACAATACAGCACCTATGCCAACATTGGATGCATCACATTAAAGTTCAAAAGATTTTGAAAAATTTGGTAAAGCAAGAATAGGTGCATTTGTCAACTTTTCATTCAATGTATTGAAGGCTTTCTCTTGTCGATTTTCCCACTTAAATTCCACATTTTTCTTAACAATGTCATTCAATGGAGATGCTATGGTACTAAAATCTTTGACAAATCTCCTATAGAAGCTAGCCAATATGAATGTATGAATACATGATTTTGATGATGCCAAAGAAGAATCAAACAAGGTTGCTTCAAAGGATAAGCATTGCTTTAAGATTAATACAAGGTTGCTTCAACAAACAAAGCCTTGCTTTAAGATTAACTCAAGATCAAGCCTTGCCTCAAAACAAAGTGTTTCCAAGACATCCAAGGCTCTGGCAATCGATTACCATAAGACAATTTTGAAAAATAGTTGTTAAAAAGGGTTTTGAATTTGAATTTTGAACCTGTAATTGATTACCATATGTTTGTAATCGATTACTAGCAATGAAACTCTTGAAATTAAAATTCAAAAGTCATGACCCTTAAAAATATAACTGTGTAATCGATTACCAGTGAAAAAATTCAAAAAAAACTTTTTGAAAAGACACATCTCTTCAAACCATTTGGAAAAGGCACGAAGGGCCTATATATATGTGTGTCTAATTTCAAAAAGCAAGAGAGAGATATTCCAAGAGAACTTCATTGTCAAATGCTCTCTCAAAAACTCTTGGGCAAACACTTGCAAATCTATTGAGAGTTCATCCAAGAACTTCAAATTGTATTATCCACTCTAAACGAGAGAAATCTTTCTGTTCTTCTCAGAAAGTCAATTGTAATCAAGAGACTGGTTGTCTCTTGAATTGTGAGTTTCTTGAACACAAGGGAAAGGGATTCCTTGGGTGTTCAGAAGTTGTAAAAAGGTTTTTTACAAAGTTAGTGAAAATCTCAAGTGGGTTGCTTGAGGACTGGACGTAGGCACGGGAAGTGGCCGAACCAATATAAATCAAGTTTGCATTTTTCTCTTCCCTTATCTCATTTATTTTATTGCAATCAATTTTATCTTATGCAATTAAAAGAACATTGTTAAATTGATTGCTTCTTCTTCGTCTTCTTCTGCATTCTAAGCCTATCATTTAAAAGGGAGTTAAAGTTTGTTAGTAGGAAAATTGTGAAACTTAATTCACCCCCCTCTTAAGTTATTGAGGCCACTTGTCCAACAAGTGGTATCAGAGCAAGATTCTTGTTTAAAGTTTAAAAACTTCAAGAATAGATATGGCCTCATCTAACTTTCCATTTCTTGAGGGAAATTCTATTAATAGGCCCCTTGTCTTCAATGACTAGGGTTATCACTATTGGAAAATCCGAATGCAGATCTTTATTGAAGCCATATATTTAAATATATGGGAAGCCATTGAATTTGGTCCCTTCATTCCTACAATGGTAGTGGGAAATGCAACTATAGAAAAATCTAGAGAAGAATGAGATGATGATGAAAGAAGAAAGGTTCAATACAATTTAAAGGCAAAAAATATAATCACTTCTGCATTAGGCATGGATGAATATTTTAGAGTCTCAAATTGTAAAAATGCAAAATAAATGTGGGATACATTACAAGTAACCCATGAAGGCACAACTGATGTCAAGAGATCCAGAATAAACACTCTCACACATGAATATAAATTGTTTAGAATGTATCAATATGAGACCATACAAGATATGCAGAAGAGATTTACTCATATAGTTAATCATCTTGCATCATTGGGAAAAATATTTCCTAATGAAGATTTCATTAACAAAGTGTTGAGATGTTTAAGCAGACAATGACAACCAAAAGTAACAACAATTGCAAAATCAAGAGATCTCACTAATATGTCTCTTGCCACTCTCTTTGGAAAACTTCAAGATCATGAAATGGAACTTATGAGACTCCATCAACATGAAGAGAATAATAAAAAGAGGGAAGGAATAGCGCTCAGAGCCTCGTCATCTTCTATTCAAGAAGAAAATGACAAAAAGGACTTGACTGAAATAGAAGAAGATGATGATTTCAGATTTTTTATGAAGAGATTCAATAAATTTCTGAGAAACAAAAGAAATCAAAAGAAATCAAATATCAATCCAAAGAAGAAACGAGAAGATTCCTCCTTAGCCCCAAAATTCTATGAATGCGATCAACCTGGGCACATGAGATTTGATTGTCTTGTCTTTAAAAGAAGAATGGAAAAATCAAACAAGAGAAATTTCAAAGAAAAGAATGAAAAGAAAGCATACATCACTTGGGAAGATAATGACATGGATTCTTCAAGTGATTCAAAAAATGAAATCATAAATCTGGGTCTTATGGCGAAAGACTATGAAAGCGGAGAAGAGTTGACACATTGATAGTGGTTGCTCCAAACATATGGCGGGAGACGCATCAAAGATTATTCATATTTCTCCCAAAGATAGTGAATATGTGATCTATGGAGACAACAAACAAAGGCCACTTGATCAAAAAGCCCAACAAGTGGTATCAAATGATACCAAAAGGTCACTTGTCTTTGATTGATTACTTTTGATTATTTTTGCCTATGATTGTTAATTTTTATTGAGTTTTTGATTGTCTTTGATTTGCTTTTGATGATTGTTTCTGATTGAGTTTTGATTTTTTTTATGATTATTTTGATTGAGTTTTGATTGTTTTTTATGATTGCTTTTGATTGAGTTTTTGATTGTCTATGATGATTGTGTTTGAGAGTTATGAATGTCTTTGATGATTGATTTTGATGATTGTGTTTGAAGGTTATGTTGATTATTGATAACTTTTGATGATTGTTTTTTTTTATTATTATATATTTTGATTGTTTTATACTGGATATGTATTTTTGTGGGTGAAAAATAGTTTGTTTTTATTTGGTATCACTTGACTCTCATACATTGCAACAAGTGGTAACATTTTCTTTTAGGCCATGAAATGATACTTGTACGGTACGACATTCTCTACTCTTTTAATTCATTATAAATTGCTGAATGGTTTTCTCCTCTCTGCTCATGATTTGTTTTTTATGTTAACAAAGGGGGAAAGATAGATAAAAGATAAGATAGTAAGAGAAATTATCTATTCTTTATGAGACAACTTTTTATATATGAAATCTATGAAATCTTTAATTGTCTCATATAAGCAATCATTGCAAAATCAAGGGGGAGTAAACTATATACAAATAGATATTTTTTGTTGCTCCTAACCTACAGATGGTTGTCATCATCAAAAAGGGGGAGAATATAAATCATGCAGGTTTTGATGATGTCAAAAAGAATTTGCTTGATAATGAGTGTCATCATAAAAAAGGGGGAGAATGTGAATCATGCATGTTTTGATTAGGCTGAAAAGAAATCACTTGATAATGATTGTCATCATCAAAAAGGGGGAGAATGTGAATGTATGAATACATGATTTTGATGATGCTAAAGAAGAATCAAACAAGGTTGCTTCAAAGAATAAACATTGCTTCAAGATTAATACAAGGTTGCTTCAACAAACAAAGCCTTGCTTCAAGATTAACTCAAGATCAAGTCTTGCCTCAAAACAAAGTGTTTTCAAGACATCCAAGGCTATGGTAATCGATTAATAGGCAGTGTAATCGATTACCAGAAGACAATTTTGAAAAATAGCTGTTAAAAAGGGTAACCTGAAATTGATTACCATATGTTTGTAATCGATTACCAGCAACGAAACTCTTGAAATTCAAATTCAAAAGTCACGACCCTTCAAAATGTAACTGTTTAATCGATTACCAGTGAAAAAACTCAGAAAAAGCTTTTTGAAAAGACACATCTTTTCAAACCATTTTGAAAAGGCACGAAGGGCCTATATATATGTGTGTCTAATTTCAAAAAGCAAGAGAGAGATATTCCAAGAGAACTTCATTGTCAAATGCTCTCTCAACAACTCTTGGGCAAACACTTGCAAATCTATTGAGAGTTCATCCAAGAACTTCAAATTGTATTATCCACTCTAAAGGAGAGAAATCTTTCTATTTTCCTCAGAAAGTCAATTGTAATCAAGAGACTGGTTGTCTCTTGAATTGTGAGGTTCCTGAACACAAGGGAAAGGGATTCATTGGGTGTTCAGAAGTTGTAAAAAGGTTTTTTTTACAAAGTTAGTGAAAATCTGAAGTGGGTTGCTTAAGGACTGGACGTAGGCACGGGAAGTGGTTGAACCAGTATAAATCAAGTTTATATTTCTCTCTTCCCTTATCTCATTTATTTTATTACAATCAATTTTATCTTACACAATTAAAAGAAAATTGTTAAATTGATTGCTTCTTCTTCTTCTTCTGGATTCTAAGCCTATCATTTAAAAGGGGGTCAAAGTTTGTTAGTGGGAAAATTGTGAAACTTAATTCATCCCCCCTCTTAAGTTATTGAGGCCACTTTCCAATAGTCAACCCATTGAAACTCTTCACATCTCTCATTTTTGGGTATGGGCCAATCTCTAATAGCTTTAATTTTCTCATCATCCACTTGGACTCCCTTGGCACACACAACAAATCCTAGAAACACTACTTGATTAGTGCAAAATGTGCATTTATCCCTATTAGCAAACAACTTTTCTTGTCTAAGCACTTCCAAGACACTCCTAACATGGTATAAGTGGTCATCCATTGTTAAGCTATAAATCAAGATATCATCAAAGTAAACAACCACAAATTTGCCAATAAAGTGCCTTAAAACATGGTTCATGAGTCGCATGAAAGTGCTTGGTGCATTGGTTAAGCCAAAAGGCATTACCAACCACTCATAAAGTCCAAACTTAGTTTTGGAAGTGGTTTTCCATTCATCTCCTTCTCTCATTTTAATTTGATGGTAACCACTTTTCAAATCTATTTTGGAGAAAACACAAGAACCATGAAGTTCATAAAACATATCATCAAGTCTAAGGATAGGATGTCTATACCTCACGATGATGTTGTTGATGGGTCTACAATCCATGCACATCCTCCACATGCCATCTTTCTTGGGGACTAGGATTAGCGGCATTGCACATGGGCTCAAGCTTTCTTTCACTCATCCTCTTTGCATCAACCCTTCAACTTGCTTTTGGATCTCCTTTGTCTCTTCCGGATTACTCCTATAGGCAGCCCTATTAGGAAGTGAAGCTCCCAGAACAAGATCTATTTGATGCTCAATTCCTTTTAAAGGAGGAAAGCCATGGGGAATGTCTTGTGGGAAGACATCCTCAAACTCCTTTAAGAGTGTAGCAAAACCTTGAGGCAACTCAAGGGCACTAGAAGACAAACACATGTAATTTGGAATGAGTAAGTACATTGGTTGTCTAGCTAGCATCACTCTTTTGACCTCCTTAGGTTTGATGCACAAACTCTCTTTTATCACTAATTGTTTTTCACTCTTTTTTCCTCTTTTCTTTTGTTCTTTCTTGTCACTCTTTTTGCCTTCTTTTTCTTTTTGGCTTTTCTCTCTCAAAGGACTTCTTCCTTCTTTGATTTTCTTTTCTCTTTCTCTTTTCAATCTCATTTTTATTTGATCCTCACAAACCTCACTTGCAGACAAAGGTGAGAGAACTAACTTTTTACCTTTATTCAAGAAAGAATATCGATTGGTGACCCCATTATGGACAACATCTCTATCATATTGCCAAGGTCTCCCAAGTAACACATGTCCGACTTCTATGGGAACCATATCACAAAGCACTTCATCAACATACTTTCCAATGGAGAATGTAAGTAACACTTGCTTATCCACAACCAACTCACCATTGTCACTCAACCATTGCAACTTATAAGGCTTAGGGTGAGGGGTGGTTTTTAAACCAAGCTTCTCCACTAATCTAGTGCTTGCAACATTGGTACAACTTCCACCATCAATGATTAGAGAACAAACCTTTCCATTCACCAAACATATAAAATGAAAAATGTTTTCTCTTTGTGTATCATCTCTATCTTTGCACAAGCTTCCCATGAGTCTCCTTACCATCAAAAGTTCTCCCTCTTCCGGTGGAAGAAAAACATCATCCTCCACTTCACTAGAGGAACTATGAGAACTCTTAAATGAAGCATTATCCATCTCACCATTCTCCAACACAATCATGGTCCTTTTGTTAGGTCATTGGGATGCAATATGACCCTTTCCCAAACACTTAAAGCATTTAATGGAACTAGTTTTTATTGGGAGGGGGTTGAGTAGGAGAAGTAGGATTACCTCTTGAAGACTTCCTTTCAAGATGTTGTGAAGAAGAACCCTCCTTCTTGGAAGTGTCTTTATCCTTCGAACATGAATAGTGACATGCTAGTAGCAAAATGAGTGGTAGTGTTGTAAGACCACTCTGCTAAAGGTAAAAATCGCACACACCATGAAGGTTGCTCGCGAACAAATGAACGGAGATATTTCTCTATGATACGATTTAGGAACTGAATTTGCCAATCAAACTCTAGATGATAAGAAATGCTTATTCGTAATTGAATCCCACAAATTTTAAATAACTCTTTGCCAAAATTTACTAATGAAAATTGAGTCTCGGTCAGAAACCAGACTATGGGGTAAACCATGATACTTACAAACAATATCCAAGAACAATTGTGCTACTTTAAAAGCAGTGAAATGAGTTAGCAGTGGTGCAAAGTGGGCACCCTTAGAGAATTAGTCCACCATAACCAAAATGACTGTGTGGCCCGAAGAAAGGGGAAGTTCAATAACAAAATCAAGGGAAAAATCCTCTCAAGGGTTGAAGAAGCCCTGTTGGGCTTTTGTCTTATACTTGGTTTGTTGACATTAGATCGCATGTCATTCCAAAAGAAATTCCATGGAAGTCAGTTAGAGTTTGGAAATTACCCGTATGGCCACCAACTAGAGAATTATGAAATTCATGTAAAAGAGTGTTCTTCAAAGGGAATTTAGAAAGGAGCCACATTCAATTTTGATAAATGAGAAACCCATTATGGATCTTGTAGTCACTGTAATCAGCAAGGGAATAAATCACTTTTTGAAGCAAAGAAGTGAAACTATGATTGGAGGTGAGGCTTTAACGAAGTTCATCCAAGAACACAAAATGAGGCATATAGAGCACTAGGAAATGGGATGAAGTAGTATCAATAGGGCGGGATAGTTCAACAATATTGTGGCGACCTACACGATAATGAATCGTATAATCATAGCCCAAAAGTTTTTAGAGATACACATGTTGCTTTAGAGTTTGGATACTCTTGAACATCAACTCCTTATGGCATGCAACTCCTGAATGTATGTTGATGCATATAATAGACAAGGGAAAATGGTTATTGAAGTAAACTATTAGGTGGCCTTGTTGCATAAGAACGACACCTAATGTAGCTCCATGTAGAGCTTGTAGGCCTTGGATCTTCTTCATCAATGGAGTCCTTTGCTTCTTGAAAATCAATGGCAGTAGAATGGAGAAGGAGGAAAGGTGATTGCAGATACCACTTCAAGGAGAAGATGAGTCAAGAACAAGCTCACCACCATAGGAAGCCATGGATAAGAGCTTGAAGGTAGGAGAAGATGAGTGAAGGGAAAGGGAGAGAGGGAAGGGCATGAAATTAATGCCTCAAATGAGGTTTGAACTTTGAAGTCTAATTTTTCAAATGATCAAAGTTAAAAAAATGCACACATGAGGCCTCTATTTATAACCTAAGTGTCACACAAAATTGGAGGGAAATTTGAATTTGAATTTGTTGAACCAAATTTGGAGCCAAAATTTCACTAATTATGATTAGTGAATTTGAGCTATGGTTCAGCCTACTAATCCAAGGTCAATTCCAAGATTCTCCACCTAGTGTGCTTAGTTGTCATGAGGCATGCAAAGCATGAAGAACATGCACAAAGTGTGACTATATGATGTGACAATGAGGTGTAGCAAGCAAATGCTCACCTCTCCCTTAGGCTGGTCCAAAATATAATTGTATTGGGCTTCTCCCAATTCAATTAAATTTCCCTCCCAACACACACATCAAATAGTACACTTAATGCATGTGAAATTACAAAACTACCCCTAATACAAAAACTAGTCTAGGTGCCCTAAAATACAAGGGCAGAAAAATCCTATATTACTAGGGTACCCTCCCTACACTATGGAGCCCTAAATACAAGGCCCAAAAATAATGAAACTCTAATCTAATATGTACAAAGATAAGTGAGCTCATATTTAGCCCATGGCCCAAATCGACCCTAAGACTCATGAGAACCCTAGGGCCTTCTCCTGCATCTCTGGCTTAATCTTTTTAGAGTCTTCTATCCAATGCCCTTAGGGGGTAGGATTGCATCAACCCCCATAGCCAAACCCGATGCGTCTATCTCCTAGTGGAAAAGAATGGAAAAATTAGGGAGTGGTATGAAAGATGCAGTTGTTAAAGCATATTTGAGGGCCTCAAATGCATGTTGTGCTTTTGAAGTCCAGAGGAAATTGCCTTTCTTAATAATATTAGTGAAAAGGGCAGCGATAGAAGCATATCTCTTGACAAATCATCAATAAAAAACCTGTGAGGCTGAGGAAACCCTGTTGTGAATTCCTAGAGGTTGGAGTTGGCCAATCAAGCATGGATTCAATCTTGGACTGTTTAGGTGCCACACCTTGGTGAGAAATAATGTGTCCAAGGAACTCAAGTTCATGTTGGCTAATCAAGCACTTAGGTCCCTTCAAGAAAAAATGTTCATCTTGGAGTTGCAAAAAACCTAGCTTTAAGTGTTGTAAATGCTCCTAAAAAATACAACTATAAATCAAGATATCGTAAAAAAAAAAAGAAACTGCACAGAACAACGAATATAAGGAGAAAAAACACTATTCATTGTATCCTAAAATGTAGATGGAGCATTACTAAGGCCAAAAGGCATCACCTTGTATTCACAGTGGCCTTGATGAGTGCGAAAGGCAGTTTAATGTATGTCATTAGGGTGCATACGTATCTGATGAAAGCCTTATCAAAGATCAAGTTTAGAGATCCATGAAGCGCAACCAAGTTCATCCAAGAGTTCGTCAATGGTTGGCAACAAAAAACAATCTCGAATGGTGATTACGTTGAGGGCAAGAAAGTCTACACATACGCACCATAGTCCATCTTTCTTCTAGACTAACAAAATGGGACATGAAAATGGACTTCAAGTGGGTTGAATAAAACCAGTGTTGAGCATTTCATCAATTTTTTTTTTCAATTTAACACTTATGAAAGTGTGGATACTTGTAGGGTCTCACATTAGTGGGGGTTGAGTTTGGGATGAGGTAGATTTGGTTATTTGTGGGGCAGTTAGGGGGAAGTGTTTGGGGCTTGGAAATCAGGTTAGAATAGCGCTGGAGAAGTGCGGAGAGCTAGGGCTCAAAATGGGTAGTGTCGCAACCTACCCTTTTGCAGGCGAGCGAGGCGAGGCTCATGGGTGCATCTTCCAAAGGAGGAAAATGCGCGGAGTCGCCACCAACGTTTATTTGAGGAAAACGTCGAAAAAATCGAAGGAAATCGGTCATGAAGAATATTCTAGATTCGGGAGTTGTATTTACGTTTGAGGAAGGTATTATCACCTCTCACGTTTGTCCCAAAGGACAACAGCCTTAGATTAGGATTGTGTGAAATTATGTATTTAAACCTTTTGTTTCCTTTTTTATTTTTGAGGTCGACAAAAGCGGGGCTCTTGCTCCTACGTACCCTCCATCGAAGAGGAAATCAGACTTACGTAGTTCTTTCTTAAGGGTGAATCAAGCGATTCTTTTTACTTGGAAGGTGGTCATTTTAAGGCGTTGGACCTTAAAATGATCCATTTTTACTTGGTGAGAAAAATTGAGGTATCGAACCTTAAAATCCTTTTTAGTGATTTTTTGCGGACGAGCTTGACTTTGCGAGTTGATTTTAGCCTTAGTTCCACTTTAGTTATTAGTCAATTCAATTAAGAAAGAGAAATCCCAAAGAGAAACGTCCGATTGATTTTTTGCTTTATTTTACTAAAAGATATTTTTTATTATTATATTATTATTTTACCTCTTTTTGGTTTCCAACGTGGTTACGACATGACCAAACGATCAAATTTCATTTTAACAGAAATTAACGGATATAATGATCGGTGGAAATTTATTTTATTTTTTGATTAGGCGAGAAAATGACTTAAGTAAATGATCGAAGCACGTCAAAAGAGGGTACGGAAAGTAAATGAAACGAGAATAAAAGTACACGAAACAAATGAGGACCACCACGGGTACATAGAATGAATAGAAAAGTTCGATTTCGGGAACTTACCAGTTGAAGACCGAAGAACGACGAAGCACGAACGACGAACGACGAAAAACGGTTGAAAACCTTCGCGAAATCACCCATGGAAACGTTGCGGAAGTGCCTCGACTTGGATTTTCTTCACGGAAACAATTTTCCTCCCTAATTTCAAGTGAATACGAAGTGCCAAGAAGGTTGAACCCTTTCCTTCTTCACTCCTCCCACTATTTATAGCAAAATAGGGGAGGAGCTTGCCACCCAGCTCGCCCAGGCGAGCTAGGTTGCTTCCTCCAGAAGCAACCGCCTTTTGGAGGAAGAATCTGGAAGGCCCAAGTGGGCCTGGTTGCTATTTGCACCTTTTTTTACTAAATACACCCCCTTTACGTTTTTTGGTGATTCTTTTTCCGTAACGTTACGAAACTTTACTAATTTCGTAACGATACTTGTTTTCTTTCCGTAAGGTTACGGAACCTTACGGATCATGTAATTACTCCTTTTTTAGCTTTCGAAAAGTTACGGAAACTCACGGATTGCGTAACAATACTTCCTTTTGATTTTCGGCACGTTACGGAATTTCACGGATTGCGTAACAATGCTTCCTTTTGATTTCCAGCATGTCTCGGAACTTCACGTATTGTGCAACAAAGGGTGCCAAGTACCTCGAAGCGGTCAACCAAAGGTTGCATGCCATCAAACAATAGTCCCTGGACGAAATTAGGGTATGACAGGTAGGAATATCTAGAAAATAAGGGGAAGGAAGGATTTGGGTATGGTAGAAGGCTAAGGCAACATTGGTCTGAAGAAGATGCTTTACATATGGGGTAGATGATGTGTCATTATTTTCTCCTATTTCTTAACCCTTTTTGTCACCATTTTAATTACTGATTAGCTTTAATTGTCAAATTAATTATGCAATTTTATCATTTGGGCCTACTTGATTAATTTTATATTTTTAATTTAATTTCAGGAGAATTATAAGCAATTGGGCTTGGATCCGGAATTGGGCTGAACCGGCTTGGACTTGAAGAGAGCAGACAATTTTATTTCGTCCAATTTTATTTTATTTGGTCCAGTTTTATTTTATTTCATTTTCAGGCTTGAACTTAAAACATATTTGTATGCTTTGGGGCGGAGGACCTATATAATAGCACCAGGGTTTTAGTAGAGGAGACCGTGAATAGAGGAGAGAAAATTTTAGGGTTTTGCATGTTATAGTTTCGTGTTACGGTTCACGCGCATTGTTCACATAGCAATCAAATTTCGTTTCTGCTTCTGCCTTTGAATTTGTTTTCGTTTTCTGCTGATTGATGGAAGGCTAAGTTTCCAGTGTTGTTTTCCTTTGAGGATCAAGAACAACTCTCTTTGAGGTTTTGTTATTACTATTGAATTCTGATCAGTTTTTCCCCTTCATCAATTGCTCTGTATTCGTTGCTATTAATCCATGCATGCTTAATGCTTGGTTAATTGTCTCTGTGCTTACTTTACATTCATGCTTAATGATCAGTTTCGTTCATGCTTAATGGACATGTGTGAGGGATTAATTGGTGTATGTGTTGCTTAATCACATAATGACAGCCTTATGTTAATTTTTGCTTAGTCAATTAATTTCGGGTTGGATTAAGTGGTTGAACTGATTAGGGATAAATTCTTGTAACCTAGGATAAGAGACTTACTTTTGAATCAAGGGGAAACAACATGTTTTAATTCTGTTATTTTCTTATTCAAGTTTGCTTGCTGTTTAAATTACAAAAACAAACAACCCCCCCCCCCCCACTTCATTACTTTTTGATTAACATATGTTATGAATGTTTGGTTAACCATTGCTCATTGAGAGACGACCTAGGATCACTTCCTAGATACTACATTTTTAATGTTTATTTGATTCGGGTACGACCTCAATCAAATTTGGCGCCGTTGCCGTGGTCCAAAGGTTCATAATAGTGTTTAGTTGTTTTGAGTGTAGCTATGTTATTTAGTGTTGTGAGTGTGTGTTGTTTTGTTTTGTGTAGTGTTCTATTTTGGATTTCAGTCGCTTCCCCTGTTTAGCGCTTCCCTGTTTCAGTTTTGTGTAATGCTATGAACAGTGATTAGCGACTGATTTTGCAATTTAATTGGTGATTTTTGTTTTGATAGTTAGAGTTGTTATTTTTGGTTAATGTTTTGTGTGGTAGTTTCTTTTGATCCATATTTTGTGTGAAAAATACCAGAAGCACTTGTTGTGGCTGAATTTAAGAGATTCAAAAAATTTGGGAACTTGTTTTTAGCAAAACTTAAAACGGCCATAACTTTTGCTCCGGTTATCAGAATGACTATTATTAATATGCATTCGGGGTAGAAAAAAATTTCGCATACTATGACAACCGACGATTGGGGTTTCCCAAACTTGAAAAATCAGTCATTTACTAAGTTTTTTTTATTTTTTAAGTATTATTGTCTTATTTTTCTAAACTTTCCTTAGGCAGCTTTCACAGTTAGACTTTGAATTTTTGTCTGAAATTTTTTGTGCTATCTTTTCATGATTTTAGGGTGTTGCTCACAAATTTTCAGCTCATTTGGATATCGTTTGACTATAGTTGTAGTTTTAACCCTCCCCTGGTGCTTGTTTGAGAAACACATGATTTGCTACATATAGTGCATGACTAGAGGCAATCCAGGTGATTTACAACCCTTTGATCCTGAAATAGATAGAACCTTTCATAGATTACTTAGGCATAGTGTGCATCCTGATCATCCTGTGCATTTTGAGCATTCTGAGTATTTTGTTGTTGGTGATTCTGAACATTTTGATTTTGAGCATTCGACTACTAATTTTCATACTGAGAACATGGCTCAACCTCCACCTTGTGAGAGGACTCTTAGGGAGATGGTTGCACCTGATTTCACTTATGAAAGCTTGTGCATTCAATTTCCTGATGAGGATGTTCCATATGTTCTCAAGACTAGACTAATATATTTGCTGCCCAAGTTTCACGGTCTTGCAGGTGAAGATCCTCATAAGCATCTTAAGGAGTTCCATATTTTCTATTCCACCATGAAACCCCTTGATGTCCAGGAAGATGATATCTTTCTAAAAGCTTTACCTCATTCTCTGGAGGGAGTGGCGAAAGATTGGTTGTACTACCTTGCTTCCAGGTCCATTACCAACTAGGATGACCTTAAGAGGGTGTTCTTGGAGAAATTCTTCCCTGCATCTAGGACCACTGCCGTCAGAAAAGACATTTCAGGCATCAGGCAACTTAGTGGAGAGAGCTTGTATGAGTACTAGGAAAGATTCAAGAAATTGTATGCAAGCTCTCCTCACCACTAGATTTCTGAGCAACTCCTTCTGCAATATTTATATGAGGGACTTAACAACATGGAGAGGAGTATGATTAATGCTGCCAGTGGTGGAGCTCTTGGTGATATGACTCTTGTTGAGGCTAGGAATTTGATTGAGAAGATGGCTTCCAACTCCCAACAATTCAGTGCAAGAAATGATGCTATTGTCCTTAGAGGAGTCCATGAGGTGGCCACGGATTCATCTTCATCTACTGAAAATAAAAAGCTTGAGGGAAAACTTGATGCCTTGGTCAACCTAGTAACTCAGCTTGCCATGAATCAGAAATCTGCATCTGCACCTGTTGCAAGAGTCTGTGGTCTATGTTCTTCTGCAAATCACCATACAGATCTCTGTCCTTCTTTGCAACTATCTGGAGTCAATGAGCAACCTAAAGCTTATGCTACAAACATTTATAATAGACCCCCTCAGTAGCAAAACCAACAACAGCAGAATAATTATGATCTTTCAAGCAACAGATATAATCTAGGTTGGAAGAATCATCCAAATCTGAGATGGGCAAGTCCTCCACAATAACAACAGCCTATCCCTCCTTTCCAGAATGTTGTTGGTCCAAGCAAGCCATATGTTCCTCCTCCAATGCAGCAGCAGACAACAAGCAGCTGAGGCCCCTTCTCAACCTTCCTTGGAGGAGTTAGTGAGGCAAATGACCATCTAGAATATGCAATTTCAGCAAGAGACAAGAGCCTCCATTCAGAGTCTAACAAATCAGATGGGGATGATGGCTACTCAGTTGAACCAAGCTTAGTCCCAAAATTCTGACAAATTTCCTTCACAAACTGTGCAGAATCCAAAAAATGTGAGTGTCATCACCTTAAGGTCTGGCAAGCAAATTGAAGTGCCTCCACTAGTAGTAGCACCTGCACCTGTACCTAAACCTGTCAAGCTTCATTCTACACCTGAAAAAGAGGATGAGATAGTTGCATAAAAGAGAAAGCTTCCTGATCATGAGGGCGCTAACACAAATTTTCATGCAGGTGGACCTTCTTCTAGTAGTTCTGACTTGCAGCAGCCTCTTATCCCTCTTCCTTTTCCACCTAGAGCAATTCCAAACAAAAAGATGGAAGAAGTGGATAAAGAGATCTTGGAGACCTTCAGGAAAGTAGAGGTGAACATACCACTACTAGATGCCCTCAAGAAAATTCCAAGATATGCCAAGTTTCTAAAGGAGATATGCACCCACAAAAGGAAGCTCAAAGGCAATGGAAGGATTAACATGGGCAGAAATGTGTCAGCATTGATAAGTAAATTCGTTCCTCACATTCCTGAGAAATGTAAGGACCCAAGTACTTTCTGTATACCTTGCATTATTGGGAACAACAAATTTGAGAATGTCATGCTAGATCTAGGAGCATCAGTTAGTATCATGCCTCTGTCCATTTTCAATTCTTTATCTCTTGGACCTTTGCAATCTACAGATTTGGTGATTCATTTGGCAAATAGTAGTGTTGCTTACCCCGTAGGTTTCATAGAGGATGTGTTGGTTCGGGTTGGTGAACTTATTTTTCCTGCTGATTTTTATGTTCTTGATATGGAAGAGGGATTTTCTCGTGGTTCAGTTCCAATTATTTTAGGCAAGCCATTTATGAAAACAGCCCGAACCAAGATAGATGTTTATGTTGGCACATTGTCTATGGAATTTGGTGATATTGTTGTTCATTTTAACATTCTTGATGCCATGAAACATCCATCTAAGGAACATTCTATTTTTCGTGCTGAGATACTTGATCAGATTGTTGATGATTATATGTTTGATTTTGATTCTCTTCATGGTAGGAAACATCCATTTTTATTTGATCTGCATAATTTTCATTCCTCATGCATTGAATCTGAATCTGAGTTTGAATTTGATCCTGTATGTAATTTTTATGCTGAGAGTAAATTTGAATTTGAGTCTGGTTATGATTTTCTGGGTGTTGTACCTATTGATGTTGATTTTTTAGAGTCAGAATGCACTAACCATGTTGCAGGAAGTACATATACTTCTGACTTGCTTTATGAGGTACAGGCTGAGGAACTTTCTTCTTCTTCTCCTACCCTGGTTCCTCCCACTGTTCAGCCACCACCCACACCAGAGTTGAAGCCTTTACCAACAAAGCTCAAGTATGCTTACTTGGAGGACAAGGAAAAATTTCCAGTCATCATCTCTACCTCCCTTGCTGCTGAGCAAGAGGAGAAGTTGCTGCTAGTGCTCAAGAAGCACAAGAAAGCCATTGGATGGACTTCAGCAGACATTCCTGGTATTAGCCCATCTACCTGCATGCATAGGATACTTTTAGAGGATGGAGCTAAGCTAGTGAGGCAGCCACAGCGGTGACTCAATCCCGTCATTCTAGATGTGGTGAAAAAGGAGGTGACCAAGCTCTTACAAGCTGGAATCATCTTCCCTATTTCTGACAGCCAGTGGGTGAGTCCAGTCCAAGTGGTTCCTAAGAAGACAAGCCTCACAATGATCAAGAATGAGAGGGATGAGATTATCCCCACAAGAGTGCAGAACAGCTGGCGAGTCTGCATTGATTATAGAAGGCTGAACCAGGTAATAGATGCATTGAAACTAACCTTGTGCTGAATTTTGAAAAATGTCACTTCATGGTAGAACACGGTATAGTTTTAGGGCATATCATTTCCAGTAGGGGCATAGAGGTAGACCCTGTGAAAATACCTGTTATTTCACAATTGTCTTACCCCTCTTGCGTGCGAGAGGTTCGTTCTTTTGTTGGCTATGCAGGGTTTTATAGGCGCTTTATCAAGGACTTTAGCAAAGTGGCCCTTCCACTATCCAATCTACTGCAAAAGGAGGTGGACTTTGATTTTGATGACCGGTGCAAAGAGGCTATTGATTGCCTCAAGCGTGCGTTGACTACCACCCCTATCATTCAGGCACCTGATTGGACAACCCCATTTAAGCTGATGTGCGACGCATCCAATTATGCATTGGGGGCTGTCCTTGCTCAAAAGATTGACAAGCTGCCTCGGGTGATCTACTACGCTTCCAGAACTTTGGATGCTGCCCAAGCAAATTATACTACCACAGAGAAGGAGTTATTAGCGATAGTTTTTGCTCTTGAGAAATTTTGTTCATATTTGCTTGGTACTCGTGTTATTGTTTATACTGACCATTCAGCTCTGAAGTACCTGTTGAAGAAGGCCGAATCAAAGCCTAGATTGATCAGGTGGATGCTTTGGATCCAAGGGTTTGATTTGGAGATCCGTGATCAGAGCGGTGCACAGAACCTCATGGTTGACCACCTGAGTAGGATTGAGCGTGCGTCTGAGGACTCACCCATTTGGCATGATTTTCTGGATGACCATTTGTACATTCTGTATAAGATTTCTGATTCCTTCCCCACTCCTTGGTTTGCTAATATTGTGAATTATTTGGTTGCTTTTGTTTTTCCTCCCTTAGCATCTAAAGCTCAAACTGATAAAATTAAGAGCGATGCTAAGCATTATATTTGGGATGACCCCTATTTGTGGAAGTTGTGCAGTGACTAGGTTATTAGGAGATGCATTCCAGACCATGAGATCGACTCAGTCCTACAATTTTGTCATTCTTCCGCACTAGTTGTCCATCTTGGCATACAGAGGAAAACTCACAAGGTGCTTGACTGCGGTTTCTATTGGCCCACCATCTTTAAGGATGCATGGAGAATTTGTATCACTTGTGAGCCTTGTCAGAGAGAAGGCGGCTCACTTTCATGGAGACAGCAAATGCCTCAACAACCAATGTTGTTCTGTGAGGTGTTTGATGTTTGGGGTATAGACTTTATGGGGCCTTTCCTTGTCTCTTTTGGTTTTGTTTATATTCTCCTTGCTGTTGATTATGTTTCAAAATGGGTGGAAGCCAAAGCCACCAAAACTAACAATGCTAAGGTTGTTGTGGATTTTGTTAGATCTAATATGTTTTGTAGGTTTGGAGTCCTTAGAGCCATCGTTAGTGATCAAGGCACCCATTTTTGTAACAGATCCATGTATGCCTTGCTCAAAAAGTATGGGGTTGTGAACAAAATTTCCACACCTTACCACCCCCAAACTAATGGGCAGGCTGAGATTTCAAACAGGGAGATAAAAGGGATCTTGGAGAAGATTGTGCAGCCGAACAGAAAGGATTGGAGCACCAGGCTGGATGATGCTCTTTGGGCGCATAGGACTGCCTACAAAGCACCCATAGGAATGTCTCCTTATTGGGTTGTCTTTGTCAAGGCATGTCATCTTCCTGTAGAGATAGAGCACAAAGCCTACTGGGCTGTAAAGACCTACAACTTCTCTATTGATCAGGCTGGAGAGGAAAGGAAGTTGCAACTAAGTGAGATAGATGAGATCTGTTTAGAAGCCTATGAGAATTCCAAATTCTACAAGGAGAAGACCAAAAAGTTCCATGACAGCTTGATAGCTAAGAAGGACTTCGTAGTTGGACAGAAAGTTTTATTGTATAACTCTAGGCTTGAACTTATGAGTGGTAAGTTAAGGTCAAAGTGGATTGGTCCTTTTGTGGTGACTAATGTTTTTCCTTATGGTACAGTTGAGATCAAAAGTGAATCCACAGATAAGAGCTTCAAGGTCAATGGACACCGGCTGAAACCATTCCTCACAAATCCCTCCTTAGTGGATGTAGTGATGGAGGAGACCTTTTTACTTCACCCTACTTCTCTTCCGCCATGACTTAGGGAGTTTTCTTTTTTTGTCTCTTTCTTTAATTTTATTACACTTGTCCAAATTTATTGATTGTTCTGATTGCTCTTGATCTTATGATTGTGCTACATTGAGGACAATGTGTTGTTTAAGTGTGGGGGGGAGATTGTTCTTTGTTTGGAGTTTTCTAGGTTAATTTTGTTATTTTGGTTTTATGTTTTTATGTACAACATTGCATGTTTCTCTTTAAATTCTAGGTTATGTACAGGTAATGGGTAATTGTTTTTGAAATAGGAGTTTCTTGGCATTTTGTGAATTGAAATCCTTGTTTTTCTCTACATGTCAAGTTAGTTTTGAAAGGTCGAATTGAAAGTGATAGATTTACCCTTGGTGAGATTTTGAGTCATCATCATCTATTTTATTCGGTGTGTTTTGCCCCATTGATTGCTTGCACAATAGCCTTGACTTGACTCTTGTTGGTACTTCTTGGTTCACATGCATGTTGGGAGATGATTTAGGCATTTTGTTCTTATAAGCCTCTAGCCAAATGATCCTACCTTGAATTAATTCCTTTGATAGCCCCTTTGAGCCTATGTTCCCCCCTTTTTTGTTTTGAAGCTCATTACAAGCCTTAAGTGAAAAACCATGATCTCACCCTACCCTTAAGGAATTTTGGAGCTTTGGAATTGTTTTGGGAATGTGTGAGGGGGTATGTTTCATTGGATGATATGTTTTTGTTGGCCATGCTTGATGATGTATTTTGGCCATGCTTGATGTATATACATATATTGCTTAATTGTTGCGTTATTTTTCAAATATTCAAAATGCTTTTAAATTTTCATTTTCTATTATAAAAAAAAACAGAAGAGAAAAACAGAAAAAGAGTGAAATTGAATAAATGAGGTCTTGTTTTGAGGACTTGGACTGGTTTGAATTGAAGACTTGGTTGATTTTGTTGATATTGGAGGTTTTGGGTTTACTACTTTTGCTTAATTTCCACTTATTCCCCATTGCTCCTCTATTCCTTTGGGTTTTAGCTAACTTATCCCATACTTTCCTCTACCTTGTCCCTGGCCCCAATACAACCTTAAAAGACCTTTTGATCCTCATGTGTATGTGTTTGTCGAGTTTGGTTGTCAATTTTAGAGTTTTGCCAAGTCTATGTGGTGTTTGTTTTCATGGGTGCTCTGAGAGTAAACAGTAGCCTAGACACTTGAGAGATAGAGTGCATATCTTGTGAGGCTTTATCACTTTTCATTCAATTCTTGAGCTGATTGACTACCTTGCCATGTTTGAGGTGCTTGGATGATTTTCATGACTGTCTTGATTCTTTAACTATTTACGTGTTGGATGTTGCCCATTCCTTTCATTCCTTGAGATTCATTGAGAAATATGTAAATGTTTTGTGTTTGTTTGTCTCTCTTTAATGTCTCTGGATTTGTTCCTTGCTCTGCTTTTTGATTTTGCCAAGGAGTGCAAAAGGCTAAGTGTGGGGGAATTTGATGTGTCATTATTATCTCCTATTTCTTAATCCTTTTTGTCACCATTTTAATTACTGATTAGCCTTAATTGTCAAATTAATTATGCAGTTTTATCATTTTGGCCTACTTGATTAATTTTGTGTTTTTAATTTAATTTCAGGAGAATTATAAGCAATTGGGCTGAACCGGCTTGGACTTGAAGAGAGCAGACAATTTTATTTTGTCCAATTTTATTTTATTTGGTTCAGTTTTATTTTATTTCGTTTTTGGGCTTGACCTTAAAACAGATTTGTAAGCTTTGGGGTGGAGGACCTATATAAAAGCACCAGGGTTTTAGTAGAGGAGACCGTGAACAAAGGAGAGAAAATTTTAGGGTTTTGCATGTTTTAGTTTCGTGTTACTGTTCACGCGCACTGTTGACATAGCAATCAAATTTCGTTTCTGCTTCAATTTGCAATTTCCTTTCTGCTTTTGCCTTTGAATTTGTTTTCATTTTTTGCTGATTAATGGAAGGCTGAGTTTCCAGTGTTGTTTTCTCTTGAGGATCAAGCACAACTCTCTTTGAGGTTTTGTTATTACTATTGAATTCTAATCATTTTTTCCCCTTCACCAATTGCTCTGTATTCGTTGCTATTAATCCATGCATGCTTAATGCTTGATTAATTGTCTCTGTGTTTACTTTACGTTCATGCTTAATGATCAGTTTTGTTCATGCTTAATGGACATGTGAGAGGGATTAATTGGTGTATGTGTTGCTTAATCACATAATAACAGCCTTATGTTAATTTTCGCTTAGTCAATTAATTTCGGGTTGGATTAAGTGGTTGAACTGATTAGGGATAAGTTCTTGTAACCTAGGATAAGAGACTTGCTTTTGAATCATGGGGAAACAACATGTTTTAATTATGTTATTTTCTTATTCAAGTTTGCTTGCTGTTTAAATTACAAAAACAAACAACCCCCCCACTTCATTACTATTTGATTAACATATGTTATGAACGTTTGGTTGATCATTGCCACTAAGAGACGACCTAGGATCACTTCCTAGATACTTCATTTTTAATGTTTATTTGATTCGGGTACGACCTCGATCAGTAGAGACTAATAATGGTGGAGAGGGAGGTTGGGTCGTGAATACAATAAGAGACCCATTAAGCATAAATTTCATAGTCAATGTGTTGTAATCAGTAATTGTTGGGCCCAATTATTTTAACCATTCTACCCCCAAAACTACTTTAGCACCATTACTTGGGAGAATGTGAAGATCCACATTAAAAGTGTGGCCCTGAATGGATGATGGGACAACTCTATAAATACTATGGCAATCCAAAATGGTATCATTCCTTACCATAATGTGAAAGACTAGAATGGGTTGAGAAGTAAGGCCAAAAATTTAGGCACACGATCTTGGATAAAGTGATGCATATTTCCACCATCTATAATTATTTTGATGTGGTGTTGGGCTAGTTAGCCCACCAAATAGTGCCTCTAGACTGGAATGACCCGAGGGGGCATTAAAACTTATTCGGGTTGCTGTCAGGTCGGGCATGGTTTCCCCAAGAAGGATCATATCAACCTCTGACTCCAAGATCTCATAAATTGGAAAATCACCGGGATCTTCTTTAGAAATGAGGAGGAAGAAGCGAGCCTTACACCGATAACTTGGGCTGAATTTATCGTCACAGTAAAAGCACAAGCTCTTCTCCCGACGGTCTACTATTTCTGCTTGATTGAGGTGTTTGTAGCGAGATTTGGGTGGTATGGAGAAAAGAGGTTTGGGTCAAGGTGAATTTGGTGATGGGTCACTGGGGAAGATGGTTGAGTGACATTATATGTAGAAGAAGTAAGTTGCAGAGGTTGAGGCCTACCACAATAGGCTTTATAGTGATCTTCAATTTTATCTTCCTACAGCTTAGCTAGAGCCACCGCCTGAGGAAGAGTAATTGGTTGATGGGCTTGAACTTCCCAATGAATCTTAGAGGAGAGATTGAAAATGAAATTGCTTAAAAGAAACTGATGAAGGAATAGTCTGGTTGGCCAATCATTCAAACTCTATGAGGTATAGTCATTCACAGATCGGTGTTGGGAAAATTTGGACAATGCATTGCATTGGTCATCATAGTAGGAGGGAGCGAATTTGGTCTCAAGTGCTTGGACCAACCCTTGCCATGAAGAAATAAGGCCATTATGATGCATCCATTGGTACTAGCTCAGAGTTAGGCCATCCATGCAAAGAGTAGAAACTGATAAACACTCCGATTCTGGAGTATTATAGTAGTAAAAAAATTAGGAAATCTTAAATATCCATCCCATAATGTCTATCCCATCGAAATGTGGAACATCAAGTTTCATATGAGGTTTGTATGGATTAAAGGGTATGGAGTTGGTGGGTCTGTTCAAGGTTAGGGATGAAATTTGGGTGAGGATGAAACCAACCTTAGAAGAAAGCTCAAATTTATTGGTGGTGAGAAGTTTGACTGTATCTTCCAAATGGTCCATGGATTTGGAACGAGTATTGTGGTCAACCATGGAGAAGAGTAATCAATGGAAGTACCAAATTGATAGGATCACCGAAACTCCTTGAATTTGAGGACAATGAAAACCTCCAAAGAAAGAAAAAACAATTGATTCTGAAATCCTTCTTATTCTCATTACTACCAAATAAAGGTTTATATACTAGGGGCTCACAACACATATTATTGGATTCCCACAAAAAGGAAAAGGAATATGATAAATCATTTTTTGCATAATAGAATGTAATACGGAAAAATGGTAAAACAACATTTTGTAATGAAAAGACAAAGTAGTCTAGTCTCTATAACAAATTGGTTTGCCAACATTTCTCTTGGGTTGGCAAAATTGGTGTTTCTGGACTCATGGGGCCGCACTATCATAACCACCCACAATGACGTCGCCTATTGCAAGAGAGGTGCTGGTGGGGTCATGGGTCCAGTGGAGGAAGGAGACTATGATGTGAATTTGAGATATATGTTTTGTTGATATGGGTTTTAGATCTAGGTTGTTGTTCATATGAGTTTCAAATCTAGGTTGTTGTTCATATGGGTGGGTTTCAAATCTGGGTTACATGATGTTAGGTTTATGGTGTGGTGGGGTTTGGGTTGAGGTTGGGTGGAAGCATGGTGGTCTATGCTGCAAGTGGTGGTGGGATTGTCCTACTCATTCTCTCCCTTTTAACATCAATTAAAAAGAAGGGGATAGATAGCAAATTTACTTAGATGGTGATAAATTTCAAAATGAAGCAAACGTATATGGGACTTGCATTGGTTGAACTTGAATAGAAAAGGAAGGAAATTGTTTATCATGTGGAGCAAAATTTGGAAGCACTTCGCTATTGAACCAATGATGAAATTGATTTTGCTTTCCTACCATCATAAGGAAAGAATATTGTAAAACAACATAATTGTGAAACTCTTCTATGATAATGTCTTATGTTCTTGTGAAGCTTTTTAAGGGAGTTTTTTCTTTGAACTAAGCTTTTCATAGGAGATTCTAGGATTTCCTTTTCTGGTATTCATTTGGGGTTTAGAGGGTTGATGACCATGACTTGAAGATTGAAGAAGTCCTGCTGTTTATATCTAGTTTTGATGATGTAGATTGAATTTGTAAAAGCCTTGTATAGTGTGAACAATAGTTCTTTTAGGTTGCTTGATTTTCTATTTTGATTGAAACAGGACAAAAATTCATTTTGAAAAACCACAAGTTTTGATCCAAGAACAAAATAGTCGATTGGAATAACTATTTAATTGATCACAAGGAATAGTCAATTAGCTTTACTATTTTCCTCTATATAAACAAAGTTTTTTAAAGTGTTTTATAATACTCGTGCATGTGGATGTAAAACACTACACACTCTTCCGAAATATTCCCATTTTCTCTTTCTCACTAATATTGGCATAAAAAATCATTAGGCCCGTGAACTTAAACGCCCTACAAACTACACTAGGATTATTAGACTGTTAATAAATAAATTTGATTACATGTACGATTCTTTTAAGCCATCTACAAAAGTATATGTTATTGATGTATTGTCGATGTGCTTGACTAGGATGCCTGTTTCTTTCAGAAAACGTCCTTATTCAATGTACATTCTACTTTTCTGCTATTCCTACACAACTTAGATTTTGTTTGAAGTTGTCTATTGGAAGATCACATGATGGTATTTGACTATAACCAAATCAATAGACACTATTATACTTGAATATTGTCTTAGACTCCGACTGTTGCAGCATGAATCAGATAAGATGCTGACCAAATTAAGATCCTGAGTAAACAGTGCAAACTGTCAAAAAATATCCATATCAATCGAGCTAACTAGCACTCCATCATCTTCCCACTTTATATCCTTTGCCACTGGATCGTTTCCTATCAATTTAAGAGGAACATCTAATGGAGGTGGAGTCTGCATGAAAAAGATAACTCAGTGATTAATGCAACAATAAGCAGCTAATAACTTCACCAAATATTGAAAATGTGATTTATCTTCTTTCTTAGGTTCAAAAAGTTTAATTAGGAGGAGCAGTAATAGCTTATCCCATTCAAAGGTCAAACATGTCACAAGTCAGCATTCAATTTCACCAGTTTTAACTTTAACCAACTCTAAATTGGCTTCTAGAGGTCTATCAAAACAGTAAAGTAAGGAGTCAAATTAGTCCGAGAAAGAAGATGTGTTATATTTACTCATGTTAGTTTTCAGTTTAAAACCAATTAACTTTAAGTTAAATTGTCCAACATATATAAGTTACATCCCAAGAATTGAGTCAAATGATGGAGATTGATTATACTTGAGGTCCTTGAATGTACATTTTGTAAAGTAATCCCCACATTAAGGACCTTAGGGACTAATTTGACTGATGGATAACAAATTCAAGAATTTGACCAAATAAATGCATATTTAGGGACCTTGGGCATATTTTCCATCATTTATGGCCTAAAACGACTGATGTATCTTTGAAAGGCTAATTTTATTATTTACGATAGTCAATATTTTTATAATCACTGACTTCAAAAGAAATCACAAGAATATTACCATGTTGCGGATAAGAGGCCAATTGATTCCACGAAAAAAAGGATGCTGTTTGATTTCATTGGCACCAGTGGTTGAACCTATACGACTTGTTGGGTCTCTTTGCAGTAGTGCATTAATCAACTGCCTGGCCGCAAGACTAGCCTGAGAATTTTAAAAACTGTTCAATTAACGTAAGATCAAAACAATATATATATATATATATATATATATATATATATATATATATATATATATATATATATATATATATATATATCTATGGATATCAAGATATTTATTAGGCTTAATTATTATTTTAATTTCTAGAATTTAAAAATGTATTTTTTAGCCTTAAATTTTGATAAATTACTTATTTTAGTCCTTAATATAATAAATTGAAATTTTATGACGGTTTTTAACACTTTAATTTATGACAATTTTAAAATATAAATACAAACGGTTAAAAATATAAATTAATTTATGACAACTAGAAGTTGTCTGTGGCAATTTATTATATCGTAGACTAAAAAAAAAGTAATTTATCAAAATTCAAAAACCAAAAAAATAGTTTTAAATTTTGGGACTAAAAAAGAAAACACACCCCAACTTCAACGACTAAACTATAACTAAGCCATATTATTATTCACACCCAAAAAGAAATTTGAAAGAGTACCTATGTATTTGAATGCTCGTGCTTTTCTACATGTATTTTACGACCCATTATTGTTTGAAGTTGGGGAAATGCATGTATTTTATGCAAAAACTTCTGAAATAGGAACCCCTCTCTTTGGAAAATGAATTGGATGGCAAACAACTATAAATATTTTAAAGTTCAACTACTAATATTTTGTTATTTACCGGAATGCTGCTTGGAAAGGTAAGATCCTTGTGTAAAATATTGGAAAATGTCTTCTGTCTATTCTTTCCTCTGAATGGTGTACGACCATAGAGCATCTCATACAACAAGATACCTTTATTCAGAAGATAAGGAAACAGAATCGAGAATGTCAAAAATAGGGATGTGATAATCAAACAATGACTTAATTAATAAAAGAGGAGTGTGAGAAAAGAAATGTTTCATAATAAAAGATGAAAAAAATAATAGCTAGGAAAGAGGATAAGAAGTCTAACCAAGACTAGGGAATGACCTGATAACTCTTGAAAAAGAAAAGGCATTAACCTAGGCTCTCGAATCCAATAAGAAATGTTACAAAGTAACATTCACTACTAATGCACCAGAAATGACTTTATATATCTAATGCACCACAAATATTAAGCCCTATAGGCTTACAAACTAAAATGTACGAGCCAACTCAAACCTTATGCTGATATAAATGTATAAACCATTTGAACCTAAAAGTTGTTTGGTGAATGTGAGGAATAGCATTAATCTTTAACATGTCCCGTCATGCAAAACTTCTATATGCACTAGTGTATCAATGTTATTCCTCTATTCTTTTGGTGTCTATCTGTATCTTGTGCAACAACAAACTGATCAAAGCACATCTCTTCTCCCATTTTCAACTTTTCTTCCACAGCAGGTGCCATCCAGATACACACCAGTTCTCTATACTCAACAAAATGGAGTGGTTTTGTCATTTGCTAGCAATTGCTTGGGCCTTGTTATTTGGCACACGCATTTCCAAGATTTTTTGGTTCGACCAAGTCTAGGACAAAATGCTTGTCACTTGAACTATCAATTCCATCCTCCATCCTTGGTGGTACAATATCAAGGTATTTGCAAGGTGGAAGGTTTTCTGATACAAATTAGGCAGGATCACCAGTTTGCATGAGGTCCAAAATGGGGAATTGTATATTTGTTTAGTTTCTTCTAGTTGTAGAGTGGTTGTGTAATGTCAGTTAGGCTCGGTTAGTTGTGTTAGGAAGCAGTCTCACATCGTCTGTCTCAGTTCTTGGGGTGCAACTTATATATCTGTTGGAGAACTTCACTAGCTAATTGGGTTTAAGCTGATCAATCTAACATGGTATCAAAGCCTATATAGCCTATCTTGGTTCTTGCCTATTCTAGTAGGTTCTTTGTTCTAACAGGTATATGTGGAGGGGAGGGAGAGTGTTAGGAAGTCCCACATCGCTTGCCTCAGTTCTTGGAATGCAACTTATATATTTATTGGACAATTTCACTTAGGACCAATTGGTTTTAAGTTGAAATCTAACAAGTTGCTATTATTTTTTATTCTTATAATGAAATCAGTTAGGTGTATTTCAGATAGTAATATAGTTAAGAGACAGTTGTCCACACCAAATTGTAAATATTAAAGCTCTTAGCATAGTTCATTAAGTAATAAATGTATACATATTCATTGATAATTGTCTTTTGATCTGACTCTCTATTCTTATCATTTTTCTGCACTTAACCTCATTCCCTCTCCAAAAGATGGATTATTATCTTGAATGAGTATGAAACAAAATGTTCAATAAGTATAGGGAAATGGCCCAAGTTATCATTGAACTCACATGGATGTCTCATTTTGCTAGCTAATATAGAGATATGGTGTGACCATCAATGTCCTCTATGTATTGCTAACAAAAATACTATAAAATGCAGAAATTGATTGCCATTTTCTCAAGAAAAAGCTCCAACAATGATTGATTGTATTAAAGCATGACCAAATTGGAGATTAGTTAGTTGATGTCTTTACTAAAGTAGGGAATAAAGTGAGTGTTATATCTAACAAGCTAGGCATGGCTGATATCTAACACATGACATAAGTGTGTCATGGCCTATTAATTCTCTCCCTTTTGTTTCACATTACAAACAACTACCAAGAAGGTCATCTACAATTGGTAGTCACAAGACCTTTTGAACCATGGAAAAAATTCTAATAGAAATGGTATATAGACAGGAATAGAAAGAATACGGTTTGTTTACTTAATGGATCTTGATTCCTAATAGCAAGGTGATACTTAAACACTTGGTGAGGGAGAAGAATACTAAATCAACACAAACCCACATATTCAAGGCACATCAAACTGTCACTCCCTGACTATTCATCCAAAAATTCCAAGCTACCCCCTCCCTTGTATTCTCTTTTCTATTTATATCTTCCTTTCCTCTCTTTCCCTCACTAACTACCTGTAATTATCATCCTCTAATAATTATTTGTAGACTGTAGGTAACTTCTAACCAACTAATTGTAGGTAATAATTCAAAAGTTAGTTATTTAATTGTTACAACTTCAGTTTCCCTCATAATTCAGTTAGTGTTGTAGATAGTTGCAGCCTCTTGGGGGTTGCCTCTATTGTAGCCTCTTTGGGTGGTGTTTAGTCCCACATCAACTAGAGACATGTTTTAAATAGAACTTATAAAGTGTAGACAATCCTCATCTTACAAGTTAGTTTTGTGAGAGTTTAGTTAGAAGGCCCTAAGCCCAAATCTAAGATGGTATGAGAGTCTATGCTACTAGACTCATTGTTGGGCTACTTGCATTGCAACACTCCAAGCAATAGCTCTAGGCATAAGGGGTGTGTTGGAAAGCTTCCTCAATAATTGTAGTTGTGGCCTCAAGGATGGTGTTTAGTCCCACATTGACAAGATATGGGGCTTAAATAGAACTTATAAAGCTAAGCTTACTTACTTCTCACCTTACTAGTTGGTTTTGTGGGGTCGAGTAAGATCCTAAGCCCAAATTTTTAGAGTTACAACTTCACCTCCCCCTATTTCTTTTCACATTGATATCAATTCTCAAGATTCCACTAGTTTTCTCAGTTATGACAATGGTTGTCCTAGCTCTAGGAAACAAAACAGGGTCATCCCAACGACAAGTGAGTGGCCTAAAACAACTTTTAAAATATTGTTTTACTTAAATGAGAAAATTATATATTAGGTCCTTTTGTCAACATATGCAGCCGTTTTTTTTAATGAATGTGACTTTTTTGTTTTATAAAAAATAAAAGGAGATATATTTTTATTGGTGGGCCTAAAGCTTGTCCTTTAGTTATTTTATTCTTGAGCTAGTCCCGAAAACAAAGCCTTGTTGATAAGTAAAGCAACTGTAGTATGTCTGTTTATATAGAGGGCTGGAGAAAGGAAGACTGCAATGGTATTGAAAGCTATTTGCTATTAATCCCCTTACAATAGACATAATCCTTTAAGTTGAAAATATATCTAGAAAGCATAGTACAGAAGCTAATTTAGTTATGTATAATAATAAATAAAAAATAAACATGCTCCACAATTTGTATTCAAACATAAGGTTGGAAGTGCTTACCAAGGGTCCACCAATCTATACCGCTAGTATGCCCAGCTCCAGTTATAATTTCCTGATATCAATTCCCTTAAAAACCTTAAAATAGGATAATGATAATAATAGTAACAGATAACAACACATAAATAATGAAATGATTTTTTGTGGTTATTATGTTTTTTTAATAGATTACATTAAATGCCCTCAAGTATGATGCAATCCCACTTGTTTCCAATGTTACAAAGATCTTTGTTTTCTCTTCATTATTACAACTCTAATACACACTATTTCTTGTAAGCCATTTGGGCATGAAGCACACACTACACACAAGTGCACCTATCTTTTGTGAGAAGGAGGAAAGGAGAGGACAACACTAGAGGATCATTTGTGCTTGATTTGAGTGTTTTTTGTTTTCATTTAAAAAAAATGAAAATAAGAGTAAAAATATGTTTACTTAAAATTTAGATGAAAATATTTTCAAAAACAAATTCAAAACTGAAAACAACAAATCAACATTTTTAGTCATTTCTAAAGAAGTAAAAACACAGTACCACCTTAAAATACTTTCTTCTATATATATATATGTTTTCTAAATCTCAAAAATGAAAATAAAAATTAAAATCCAAACCAAGCATCACCTAAGCTATTCTCATTTCACATCCTCAATTTTAACATAACCTTTTTTTCAATTAAAAACTGATGATGTCCATGTAACCTTCAAAATGAGTGAGATTTAAACATTAAACATTAAGGGAGATCTCTTTCATTTAGTGATAGTATGAAGCAGAATTGTAAGTCACCATACGGGAGCAATGTATTCTTCAGTTCCAACAAATGAGTTTGATTGTGTAACTGGCTCTGCAACAAATGTTGGTGGTGGTTCACTTCGTGATCTTCTTTTACCAGGTACTGCTTGCTTCACAACCTGCAGGAAAAGCTTTCAATTTAAGCATCTGACAATTATCAAGATGAAAGACTAACATAGAATATCAATTCCTTTACTAACTTTAAGACGCAGCCATAGATAAAGGAATAGATTAAATTTCTTAGCTATAGACACCATAAAATTCAAGAGATATTTTTCATGTAGTGATAGCTAAGAAATGTGTCGTTAACATATCCCTTATGACTTTTCATGAAAGCCCCACCATAATACCTTGTTTTTTTTAAATAAAAAAATATTTAAAAATTAATAGAGTTTTAAAAATTAAATAAATGAGAGGAAATGGTTTTCGTTAATTAAAATAAGAGTTTTATTGTATTAAAAAACAAATAGAGTTTCTTTTCATAAAATAATAAACTAAAGAAAAATAAAGTAATAATAGGCTTAGAATACTCTAACTATAAATAAAAATATATTATGTCATTTTTTATATTTACGATACGTCTCTACTCTCCTTCCTCCTCCCAAATTCGTTCTCCCTACTTCCTCTTCCAAAACCCTCTTTTTTCCCGCATACACTCAAACTTGTTCTAGTAAAACTACAATTTCGAACACATTAACCGTTAGATCGTTCTGAAATTTAGACACCACCTTTGGAACTCATTTTCGCAAATTTCCACTCTGAGGATTTGCAACATAATATCTGTAGAGAGAGAAATGTCCCTCACACAGAGACAGTGAAATTGAGGCTCCAATCCCTTCTCCTTCTCTCTAACGCTTGGAAACCTTAGCAGAGCAACTAGAGGAAAAGCTTGAGCAATCTTAGGGAATTGCTAGATACACCGTTATCATTGTCAGACTACACACGTGAGCCCTCTTAGAGGTAAGGAATAAGTTTATCGCAATTTGCGTTATAGTGAACATGTATAGGGATCCTTAGAGGATCAAATTAGGGTTAATTTTGGGGTGTTTTATAAATTTTAATTTTGCCTATACAATTATAACTACAAATTGCTCATGTATGGAGGGTCAATTGATGTCTTGATGAAAATTGGATGGTTTAATTGAGTGTTTGACTTTGAATGTTAGAAACCTAGAAGTTTGAGAATTCTTTATTCTTGCATGTCTTCTCGAAATTGATTGAAGGGTTTTGTTACCCATGATGTGATCACATGTTTTGTGCTATTCATTTTGAATTTGGGTATGTTTCGAGGTCTGAATTGTGTCTCTTTTGTTTCACGAAATGGAGGTTTTTTTGCAAAGCACAATTGTGCTTGAGAGCACGCCCATGCTTAGTGAAAATCAGTTGTTTTAAGCCATGCTATTTTCGTGACAACATGAGTTAACTTGTAGCCTAAAAATGACTAAGAAAATTATTGAATTAGGTTTTGTGATACTCATAAAAGTTGTAGCCATGGATGTTATCTAACAAATTACATTTATTTCACCCAATTTGAAGTTATATAACCCCCTAGAGAGTCAAATTACTGAGAAAAGGTTGAGCTGTCAGGACTAAGCAATGATCCAATGTTTATCTTAGGTTTAGACATAGTTAATGGTCAAATCGGTTTTTGTGATCAACATAAGAGTTGTAGATAATTGTCTTATCTTTCAAACAAGATAACTATGAACTTAATAGCATTAGTACATCCCTTGTACTTGTAAATGTAGCGTGTGAGTAGTCCCAAGAAAGCTAAGAAAAAGCTCCTAAATTTTATCAAAAATATGTGTTGGCCAGTTCTGCCATTTCGAGGGTCAAATTAAGCTTGGAAATTAGAACCTCTGCACTTGAATAATTGGGCTGAGAGTTTGGGCTTTGTTTTGTGTAATTAGTTTAATTAGTTAGATTAGATGGGCCTAATCAAGGTCCATTGTAACACCTCATTTTTCAAAAAATAAATTAAAAAGGTTTTTTAAAAATAGATAAAGTTTTAGAAAAATGGTGAGATTTTTATAATTTAATAAATAAGGAGAAATAACTTTATTAAAATAATGGTTTGAAGGAAAATAAAAAGGATATTTGATTTATTCATTTGATAGGAAATAAAATTGTATTTGTTTATAAAATAAAAAATAAAAAATAGAGTAAATAATAGATTGAGAGTATCCTAGCGATAAATAGAGACATTAGGTCAGTTTTCAGACTGACAATAGTCTCTACACTTCCTCTTCCTCTCAATCTCATCTTTCCTTCTCCTCCTTCCAAAACCCTTTCTTTTCCCGCATATACTCCAATTTATCTCCGTAAAACGACAATCCCAGACTCATTAACCGTTGGATCGTCATGAAATTTGAACACGAGGTGGAAGAAATGCCCTTCGCATTGAGCTTTTCCTTTTCTCGCAGACACCCAAAACTTGTCCGAGTAAAACTACAATTCTGGAATCATCAACCGTTGGATCATCGTGAAATTTTGATAGCATCTTTGGAATCCATTTTCGCACATTCTTACCGTTGAGATTTGAGAAATAATATTTTTGCAGAGAGAAATTAGTCTCGCACATTGACAGTAAAATGGAGGCTACAATCTCTTCTTCTTCTCTCTAACGCTTGGAAACCCTAACAGAGAAAATAGAAAAAAAAAGCTTGAGGAATCTTAGGGAACTGTTAGAGACACCGCTATCATTGTCAAACTACACACATGAGTCCACTTATAGGTAAACGATGAATTTATCGCAATTGGGGTTAGAATGAAATGTGTAGGATTCCTTAGGGGATCAAATTGAGATTTATTTTGGGATGTTTATTGTATTATAATTCTTTCTGTATGATTATGCGAACTGTTTGAGGGATTTTACTCCCTGTGTTGTGAGAAACATTTTTGTATGATTTGTTTGTGTTTTGGATAAGATTTAGCATGATAAATAATTATATTAGGATCGTAAAATTGTGATTGAAATTGTGTATAAGTGATAAATTAAATATGTGATAAATTGTGAATAACATGTTGCTTTGAGATTATAACATTGTTATTGAATTGAGTATAAGTGCAAAGTTGAATGTGTTAATTTGTGAGATACACGTAAACATGTGAGATGGATTGTGACATTATGAGATGTTAAATTGTGACATGAGATTTGATTGTGAATAAGTATGTGGTTAACACTTGATGTGACAATACTTGTGCTGCAAGCTATGAATTATACAATAATCCGACCAGTGTTTACCTTGAGAAAAGTGTTTATGCGCAGTGTTAAAGGAAAAATGTAGGAATCCTAGTTAGGAACTAGTGTTAAATTGTAGTGTAATGTGCTAAACATGTTGGAAACACGAGTCTGAGGTCGTGGGTATTGTATAATTTATGAGCGGTGTCGTGCAAAAATTGTTTTAGGGGTTGGACGAATGAACATGTGTAGTAGTCCTTATAGGATCAAATTGAGATTTATTTTGGGATGTTTATTGTATTGTAATTCTTCATGTATGATTATGTGAAATTGTTTGATGGATTTTACTCCCGTGTTGTGAGAAGTATTTTTGTATAATTTGTTTGTGTTTTGGATAAGATTGCGTGTAAATGTTATATTGGATCATGAAATTGTGATTGAAATTTTGTAAAGTGATAAATTGAATATGTAATGAATTATGGATAACATTGCTTTGAGATTATAAATTGTTATTGAGATTGAGTATAAGTGCAAAGTTGAACATGTGTTAATTTGTGAGATACACGTAAACATGTGATGGTGGATTGTGACATTATGAGATGTTAAATTGTGGACATGAATTTGGTTGTGAATAAGTATGTGGTTAACACTTAATGTGACAGTACGTGTGTTGTGAAATGTGAATTATGCAATAACCCAACTAGTGTTTACCTTGAGAAAAGTGTTTATGCGCAATGTTAAAGGGAAAGTGTAGGATTCCTAGTTAGGAACCAGTGTTAAATTGTAGTGCAATGTGTTGAGGTCGTGGGTATTGTATAATTCATGAGCAGTGTCTGTGTGCAAAAATTGTTTTAGGGGTTGGACCTAAATCATGAAGGTGAGGCCCTAACGGATTCTTGAGAGTCTAGGCCTTGGGGGTAATGACACTCGGTTTGAGTGCTCCTTTAAGCCTATGTTGATCCCATATGGTTGGGGCATTCTCGCAAAACAGAGTGACCCTGACTGGTCACCTTATGATTTTACTTAGTGAGAGTAACCTGACATACCTATTGTGTGGTGTGTCTTGTTATGTACTTCTAAGCGTCCCGGATGGTTTTTCACTGACATGATACCACATTGCATATAGGCTGGAGTCTTAGTATAATTGTTGCATAACGCTTGCTAATTGTGCATTATGAAATTGATGAGTGTTGTTACGTCTTGACACAAGTGTGTGATTCACGTGTAATGTGATTGGTGATTGAAAAATAAATTTTAAATGATAAAGTGATGAAGTAACGTGAGTTGTATTAAGTTGAGCTATGTTATAAATACTTATATAATTTATTTGGATTATGTCTTTTGTTTATTTGTATTTTTTGGAAATGAGATAACTCACTCCTTGTGTGGTATTTGTGTTTGGATCTTGTGATGATCTCGAGCCTTGTGTTCGTGGGAGCAGATGACTAGGTGGATGATTTTAAAGAACCTCGTACTAGAGGACATAATGCTCTGATAGGATGTGACATTGGGGATGAGTTTTTATTTTAATTGCATGATAATATTTTATTTTATTTTACTTCACTCATTTAACAAAAATTCTTTTGCAAACTTTGATGGCCTTGCTCCGAGTCGAATATGCATTTTTATAAGTTTTATTTGGCAATATTAAAGTGAATGTGAGTTTTTTATCCTTTTGAAATGCAATTATTTAAATGTTTTTAAAAACTATTGATTAATTCCGTATTTTTATTCCTTTTATTATTATTATATATATATGGGGGGGGGGGGGGGGGTGTCACATCCATCCCTTCCTTGTGTAGTCACTCTATATATTAGTGGAAGTTAGCTAGTTAGTATAATTAGTTACTTTATTTTGTAAAAAATGGATTTAGTTACTTGTTGTGCAAACTTTAGGATCAAACTCTTTTCTCTTTTTTTTCTCTCAATTGTTCTTCATTCTTCTTTTTCTTTTCACTTTTTTTTTCTTCCTTTTTCTTGCACAAATTTCATGGCTTTTTTCCATTGGTGATGATCATGGAAGGTTAAACACTTAATCAATCCATGGATCCACTCCAAGCAAGGCTAAATTTGAGTTTTGGTTTAGTATTTCTAATCTTTGTGAATGTTCATTTTTTCTTCAATCCTATTTTTGATTTTCATGGTTATGATTATGCTTATGATTGAAAACGGATTAGGTTATGGATTTATTTCCTAATTTCAAAATTTAATCACAAATTGATTGGATGATTTTCCAACCTAATTTGTGATCAACAACAATTTAGGGATTGATTCGATTGAACTATCTCTAATGCATTTGACTGAACTTTCACACTTTAATCATCATTCGTAGTAACTATGATAATTCGATTTGCATTGGTTTGGTGAATTGGATTGATGTTGTTAAACTTGATTTGTATTTTGTTTTGTTTTGTTTTGTTTCTTCATTTCTGTTTTTGTGTTTTCGCATTTCTTTACAGTCGCCTACAAACTATTCAATGAAATCCCTCCATTTGTTGTTTATAAGTGAATGAATGTAGGAACCAAATTGAATTATAACTCTGAGTCGACCTATGTTAATCTTGTGCTGTAGAATTTCCTAGTTTTATTTGATTTGAAGCAATTCGACAATCGTTATCAGACCCATTTCTTCGACTATAATCGTAGAGATGTTTGATATAGAGTTGTAGAGTGTATAAAGTAGTTGGGAAAGTTGTGAGGAGTAGTTAAGAGGTTAAGTCTGAAACCTTAAGAAGAGTGTAAGGTCGTTAGTAAGGCATTGTTTGCTAAACGTAGAAGGGTTTGAGAGTGAGTGTTTTTGCGTAAGGTAGGTAACCTAAAAGGATTAGTGATAATAGTCGTATGATTAGTGAGATAAATCTTAGTTCTCTTTACCTTTTGAACCGGGCAAAGTTTAAGGATGCTCTGAGGACTACCTAGGACTCCTCAAGGTCTCTATGTGTACCTGATCATGTGTTGACATGATCAATTCCCCTATGTCTTCATGGGATGCATGAATAGGATCTCTCACCCTGAGTTAGATGTGGTAATGAGCCTTGTGTTACGTGCTTTAGTGTGTTTCAAGTTAGGTTGAAGTATATAGGGTATTTTAAGGTTGTTGTAAGCTCTTAGTAGGCATCTTAGTACACATTTTAGATAGATGATGATAGTCCTTAGAGTATGCTATGTCTAGATGAGAGGTAGCTATAGATCCTTCTTAAGTAGAAGTTGTTCTAGGATGAGAGGAAACGTAAGATTAGGATTAGACACCCCTATGTAGTAGTCAAACCAAGAAGTTATCCCAAAAGTTCCTTGAGTTAACCTTAACCTTTTTTAGAGATGACTTGAGTGAGTTAAAGCTTTGGTGAGGTCCTTGCAAGGAGTAAACTCTGAGTTTCATAGAGAAGTCAGTCATCGTAACCAGTTGAGTGCTACCTTAGTCAAGTAGGTCCTTGTTGGAGTAGTAAAATAAATGAAGTAAGTTTTAAGTTTAGAGAAGTGCTCGTAGGAGGCCAAGTAGCGACCTATGTTCTTCCATAGGTCAAGACTCATTGAAGGATTTATCCTACGCATGATCTAGAGTTGGTAGCCATGGTGTGTGCCTTCACATTTTGGAGGCATTACATTACTTTTGAGATTATGTGAAAACCTTAGAAGTTGGAATCTAAGGTATAAGAGATAGGTAGAATTCTTAAGAATCTTGTTGTGAGTCTAGCTTCATTTGTTAAAGCTAGCTTAGTAGTTGATGCTTGAGTAAGAAAATCCTTGATGTAATCAATTTCTTAGTTAGGGAGTTAGATAATGAGTATGAGTTGAACCCTTAACCTGAAATGTGAAGTTACCGTAATGGTGTAAGTATAGGTGTGTTAAGATTACCTTTAAGCATTAGTGAGTTCAGGGAAGTGAGTAGTTTATCTGTTTTTCTTAGCCAGCTAGAAATCGTCGTTATGTATCAACTCTGAATCTTAGAATGAAACCATTAGAATCCCTTGCACCTAAGTATGGGTTATCAGTTGAGTATACTGAAGTGAGGAAGGCCGAGTTAAAGGGAATCATGTGTTCTCGAAAGTCACTTGTAGACTAAGATTGGCAAAAGCGTTAGAATCTCAAAATCTTATATCTCTATTCTTGAATCGTTTCATGTTTGAAAAGAAAGTCAGCCTTGTGGCCTGTCGTGTTACCTTATATTCGTTCATTCGGATCCTCAACAATGTCTTTTATGATATTACCCAACTCCAAATAGTATGTCCTTCACATTTTATTATCGTTGAGACGTCACCCTCGTGATAGAATCTGACTTACGAAATACTATCTTTGAGGAAGCGAGAACCATCAGGCTTAGTCGCTAAGTACAAAGGAGTCGGGTGATCAAAGAGCGCTTTAGGTGGGTACACAGCCTGGTATTGGGAACCAGATGTGTAATCTTTTTCTTGTCGTTCTTTGGGCGAAGTTTCGGGGATAAAACTTCTTTTAAGGGGGGTGGTGTTGTAACACCCCATTTTTCATAAAATAAATAAAGAGTTTTAATTTAAAAATTAATAGAGCTTTTAGAAATTAAATAAATGAGAGAAAATGGTTTTCGTTAATTAAAATGATGGTTTCATAGTATTAGAAAATAAATAGAGTTCCTTTTTCTAAAATAATAAAATAAAGAAAAATTGAGTAAATAATAGACTCAGAGTATCCCAGCTATAAATAGAGACATATTAGGTTAGTTTTTACATTTACGATGCGTTTCTATGTTTCTTCTTCCTCATAAATTTGTTATCCCTTCTTCCTCTTCCAAAACCCTTTAATTTTTTCTGCATACACCCAAATTTGTCCTGGTAAAACTATAATCCTGGACTCATTAACCGTTGGATCATCCTGAAATTTGGACACCAACTTTGGAATTCAATCCCTTACATTCCAACCATTGGAATTTACAAAATAATAACTGTAGAGAGAGAAATGTCCCCTCACACAAAAATAGTGAAACTAAGGCTCCAATCTCTTCTCCTTCTCGTTAACGCTTGGAAACCCTAGCAGAGCAACCAAAGGAAAAGCTTGAGGAATCTTAGGGAATCACTAGATACGCCTCTATCATTCTTAGACTACACACGTGATCCCTCTTAGAGGTAAGAGATGAGTTTATCATAATTGTAATTAGAGGGAACATGTGTAGAGATCCCTAAAAGATCAAATTGAGGTTAATTTTGGGGTCTTTATGTGTTTCAATTTTGCCTATATGTAGAATGATTGATGGGTCAATTGATACCCTAATTCAAATTGGATGGTTTAATTGAGTGTTTGACTTTGAATGTTAGAAACCTAGAAATTTGGGAAATCTTGATTCTTGCATAGTTTCTTGAAATTGATTGAGAGGTTTTGTTCCCCATGATTTGATCACATGTTTTGTGCTATTCATTTTGAATTTGGGTGTGTTTTGAGGTCTGAATTATGCCTCTTTTGCTTCACAAAACAGAGGTTTTTCGCGAAGCACGACCGTGCTTGGATGAAAGCACACCCGTGCTTAGTAAAAATCAATTGTTTTAAGCCCGTGCTATTTTCCTGACAACATGAGTTAACTTATATCCTAAAAATGACTTAAAAAAAATGATTGAATTAGGTTTTGTGGTATTCATGAAAGTTGTAGCCATGAATGTTAGCTAACAAATTACATTGATTTTACCCAATTCGAAGTTGTATAGCCCCTTAGATAGTCAAATTACAGAGCAAAGGTCGAGCTGTTAGGATTAAGCAATGACCCAATGTTTACCATAGGTTTAGACATAGTTAATGGTCAAACCGTTTTTTGTGATCAACATAAGATTTGTAGATAATTGTCTTATCTTTCAAACAAGATAAGTATGAACCTAATAGGATTAGTACATCCCTTGTACTTGTAAGGATATACTTGTTTACTATACATGTACATGTGGTTGCTATTAATTGAATGGATAAGTGAATGATTATTTGTCTTAAATGTTAAAAGATATTTATTGTATGATATATATATATATATATATATATATATATATATATATATATATATATATATATATATATATATGATGTATTAGAAGTGATAATGTGTTGGTGAGAATGAAGTGATAGGACATGAGTTGTGAACAAGTGTGGGATTAATACGTTCTTCAATGTGATCATACATGTTATTGTAAGTGTAAAGTGATGGTATTGAATTGTGAACTATGAATTGTACAATTACATAACTATAAGACCCTTTAACATGTCGTTTTGGGATTATGAAATTGTGATTGAGATTGAGTATAAGTGGCAAGTTGATCATGTGTTAATTTGTGAGATATTAAATTGTGGACATGGGATATGGTTATGAATAAGTGTTTGGTTAATACTTGATGTGATATTACTTGTGTTGTGAATTCTGAATTATACAATAACCCGACTGGTATTTTCCTTGAGAAAAGTGTTTATGCACGAAGTGTTAAAAGAAAAGTATAGGGTTCCAAGTTAGGAACATGAGGTGTTAAATTGTAGCACAATGTGTTGAACGTGTTTGGAAAAAAGTGTGAGGTCCTGGGTATTGTATAATTCATGAGCAGTGTCTGCATGCAAAAGTTGTTTTAGGGGTTGGACATGAACCAAGAAGGTAAGGCCCTAACAAATTCTTCAAAGTCTAGGCCTTGGGGATAAATAAACTCGATTTGAGTGCTCCTTTAAGCTTATGTTGATCCCATATGGTTGGAGCATTCTTGCAAAATAGAGTGACCCTGACTGGTCACCTTATGATTTTGCTTAGTGAGAGTGACCTGACATACTCATTGTGTTCCTTGATGTTGTTTTTCACTGTAATGGTAGCATATTTCATATAAGTTTGAGTCTTAGTATAATTTTTGCATAACGCCTCTGAATTGTTTATTATGAAATTGGTGAGTGTTGTTACGTCTTGAGTCAAGTGTGTGATTGGTGATTGAAAAATGAATTTTAATTGATAAAGTAAAGTGGCGTGGATTGTATTAAGTTGAGCTATGCGATAACTATTTCCATAATGTATTTTGCTTATGTCTTTGTTTATCCGGATTTTACTCACCTTATGTGTTGTTTGTATATGGATCCTATGATGATCTGAACCTTATCTTCGTGAGAGCAGATGACTAGGTGGATAACTTTAAAGAGCCTCGTGCTAGAGGACGTTGGGACACAATGCTCTGATAGGATGGGACACAATGCTCTGTTTCAATTGCACGATGTTCTAAACATGTTATTTTACTTTATTTTATTTCACTGCTTAACTTAAGTTCTTTTGTAAACTTGGACTGCCTTGTTTTGAGCCAGAGATGTTTTTAATAAGTTTTATTTGGGAATAGTGAAGCGAATGTAATCCTTTTACCCACATGGATTTATTTACGTGATATTTTTATAATATTAATTTAATTAAATTCCACATTTTTATATGTTTTTCTTATTTATATGTATGTCGGGGTAAAGGGTGTCACACCCACATGACAGATAGTCATGAGAAAAATGAGACATATTGAAATCTCACATCGATTAAAGATAGTGTCAAGATAAACTATATAAGTGGAAAATAATCCTAACCTTACATGCTGGTTTTGCAGGGTAGGGTTAGGCTCATAAAACCCACTTTTTGACATCTAAAAAAATAATAATCATAAAGAAATTATTTCATTTTTTATGATAAATATCATTAAAAATGTAATACACACATACACACATATATATTCCACAAAATTAAACGAGAGAAGATTTAAAGCCTTGTGTATTACTTTTTCTATCAAAACTATATATCATTGGATACGTGTGACACCAATGAATTTCATTTGGGTCAAGAATTTCCAATAATTTATATAAATGGACCATTTTTGTTTCAGGAATGTGGATACGTACCTGGGGTTTACAAGATGTCATAAATGATAGATCAAAATCAGCTAACACAACATGACCATCCTTCTGAAGTAAGATATTTTCAGGCTTTAAGTCACGGTAAATTATACCTAGACAAATTCAATAAAAGAAAACAATATTCAGATAACCTAAGAATCAATGTCTATTTTTTTACTCTCGTTATTGTGCATAATAAAAAAAAATTCTAGGACATGATGCTTCCTAAACAATCACATGGAATATGCAGTGCGGCATATCAAAATTGTAAAAAAAAAAAAGGAATGATGTGATTAAACACAAAGATAACAAAAGAATAAAACCTTTAACAAAATAGGAATGGTATGATTAAACACAAAAATTGACTGTGTTGGAAAACTCATTCAAGATAAACTATATAAGTGAGGAGTAGCCAAGCTAGTTTTGTAAGGTTGAGTTAGGCTCATAACTCACTTTCTAACATGGTATCAGAGTCTATCGAGTTACTTTGTCTATCACGCTCTAGTCAGATAACCACTATATTGAAAAAATTAGCCACCTAAATTGTGGTCACCCCTTGATAAAGTTTTAAAAAATTATGCTCTAACCACTCATCGGCAATAATACCACAATTTTAAAGCACCTTACTTCATTTTTTTCTCCTAACCACTATATTTAGGGAGAAAAAATTCTTCCAACTTATGTAGAAAGATCAAATGTAGCAGTAGAATATGCACAAGCAACATCAGTTACCAATTTTCAATCTCTTTTAAGAATGGAAACATCAATGGAAGGTCAAATCCAAACAAACTTCAATTTCATAGAAAACCATGCTCAAATAGTTACATGCAAATATCAATTTTATAATTTTGTGGCAAAGTTGTTTTAACTGCTTATTATATGATCAAAATTCCTTATTAATTTATTTCCTCAAAGGTCCACTATGTCATGCTCTTCTCTGTGTATTTGGGTGTATTTGTTTTGTTCGTGACCTTTCTCCTAGTTAAGATAAGTTGCTTGCACATGCTATTATATGTGTCTTTTATTAGATATTTGTTAAGTTAAAAGACATTTATATCTTAAAGACAAATCAAGACTCTTAATTATTTTGATTATATGCAAATAAGTATAAATGATAAAAGTTGTGTCTGATGTACTGTCAGATCATGATCCACTCATAAGACGATCTGATGTAACATTTAAGTAGTGCATTATAGACCTTCATTAATACTATGTGTCTAAGATTCTTTCATGCGAAAAAAATTCTCCAAGAATTTGTCAAAGTCCTATGAAGAATAAATGAAGTCCATAATCTGGAAGACCTTGATCCTCATTAAAGGGCATGCTCTATTATTGCAAACTTGTTATGATGAAAGAAGTTACTTCCCTACTGAAGTACAAGACATGTTATCCTACCAACATAGACTTTGCATGAAGAAGGGACGTTCACTTAATGCAAACATTAAATGCTCCAACAGACTCAAGACTTCAAACAAAGATTAAAGTGAAGAATCCAACCTTGTGAGACAATGAATACTTGGAGATGAAGACTATATATAGAAGAAGCTTTGAAGAAACAAGACAAGAAAAATTTACGCTAATTATTCTTTCATTCTTTCTTGTAAATCTTTTTGTAAATTCTTGAAAAGATACAAAGCTCTCAAAACACCTTGTATACCTTGAGAGAAAAGACTAAAAGTGTTGAGTGATATATATGTTTGTAAGACGATCATATATTTTAGTCAGTGCCCAAACTTCCGACAAATCTTGTGATTTATTTAGAGCTAGTAGTGGCTTAGTGCACAAAGAATGTTGAGTTTAAGTCAAGCTTAGGGTAGAGCATACAAGTGTAAAGCTAGAAGCGGCAATGAAAAATACTTGTAACTTTGATAAGTTAGTGGAAACTTGGTGGTTGTCAAGAACTATACGTAGTCTCGGGTTTGAGACAAACCAGTATAATTGTTTGTGTGTTTCCTTCTTTTGCTTTAACTAACAAAGGGTTTGAATCTATTTTTAGATTTTATATCCTATTTTGTTTTACAAAGAAAATTATTTATATCATCGTCTGACTTAGTCTGATCTCTAAGTGTTTTAGGTCTTTTTACATCAGACAATAAACATGATACTTGTTTTAGAAAAGTTTTTAAATTTCTAAAAACACAATTCAACCCCCCCCCCCCCTTCTTGTGTCATTTTCTTCTACAGTTTGGTATCAGGGCTTAGCCTCTAAGGGTTGAGCACTTAACAAAGTGTAGAGGAAAAGATCCAAATGGCAAATAACCAACATCAATTCATCACCGAGGGAGCATCTTTAACAAGGCCACCAGGCTTCGCTGGAGAACACTATCCCTACTAGAAAGACAAGTCCACCCAATATAGAGTCTGGCTCATAATCACCAATGGGGATATTCCCATTCCTAGAATTGAAGCTGAATGACGATTTGGCCATTATGGAGCTCAACACAAAAGTCAGATAGGGTTTTTCTTGGCTTTTTTTATACATCTAAAGCATATAGGGTTTTTAACACTAAAACTTTAGTTGTAGAAGAATCCATCCATGTTAAATTCAATGATGGAATAATGTATGATAAGAGGTTATCAAATCTTGAGGATGATTTTGTAGATATATAGGATTCTCTGTATCTCACAAAGAAAGAGAGATTAAATAGTTTGAAGAAGTCCTTCCTCAAATTGAAGAATTCTCATATCATAAACCATAGACTAAGGATTGGAATTTTGTCCACCATCATTCAAAGATCAGATCATTAGAGATCAGGCTGAAGGAGTTAAGACTAAATCATCATTCAAAGATTTTGCTTCATGTGCTCTTGTGTCTAAAATAGAATCATAAGACCATAGCAAAAACTCTTATGAATGGATTATTGCCATGGAAGAAGAGCTTCACGACTTTACCAAAAACAAAATCTGCACTCTTGTTCCCAAACCTAAAAACAAGAGCATCATTGGAACAAGATGGATATTTAGAAATAAACTAGATGAACAAGGAAAAGTGGTAAGAAACAAAGCTAGGTCAGTAGCTCAATGCTATAACCAACAAGAAGGTATTGATTTCATTGAAATCTTTACTCTTGTTGCTAGATTTGACACTATAAGAATCACGAGAAAAGACTAAAAATGTTGAATGATATATTCGTGTGTAAGACAATCATATATTTTAGTCAATGTGCAAACTTTCAACAAATTTTGTTGATTTGTTTATAGTCAACAATGACTTGGTAGGACATAGAATATCAGGTTTAAGTCAAGCTTGGGGTAGAGCTTGCAAGTGTAAGAGCCAGAAGTGGTAGTGAATAATACTTCTAACTTTGATAAGTTAGCGAAAAGTTGGTGATTATCAAGAATTGGACATAGTCTTAGGTTTGAGACGAATCAGTATAATTCCCTCCGTGCTTCTCTCTTTTGCTTTAACTGACAATGGGTTTGAATCTATTTTTAGATTTTATATCTCATTTTTTTATAAAGAAAATTATTTTTATCATCATATGACTTAGTCTGATCGCTAAGTCTTTTAGGCCTTTTATTTTAGACGATAAAAGTGCTATTTGTTTTAGAAAAGTTTGTAAATTTCTAAAAACATAATTCACCCCCCCCCCCTCTTGTAAAACCCCAGTTTTTGATAAATAAAAATAGACTGATATTTATTAAGTATGTATTTTGAGTTTCTATAATTAATTGAATTAAGTAAATATTTTAGGGTGAGATATTGGGTTGAAAATTGAGTTTTAATGATTAGTCATGTGGACCATAAATTAATAAAGTTTTTAGAAATTAAATAAATGAGAGAAAAGGGTTTCGGTTAATTAAAATAAGGGTTTCATTAGAAAATAAATAGAGTAAAATGATGTTTTAGAAAATAAAGATGTGAATGTATGAATACAGGGTTTTGATGATGCCAAAGTATAATCAAACAAGATTGCTTCAAGAAACATTTAAGGTTAAGCAAACAGAGATTGCTTCAAGACTAATTCAAGGTCAAGCAAACAAGATCAAGAAAAAGATAAGGCCTCAAACAATCTCATTGTTGATTGGTTTTTGCCTCAAAACAAATTGCTTCCAAGAGATCAAAGACACTGGTAATCGATTACCAGACAGTGTAATCAATTACTATAGACAAATTTGGAAATAAGCTTTTCAAAAGGGTTTTGAAATTTGAATTTTGAAAAGTCATCACCCTTCAAAATATAACTGTGTAATCGATTACTAGAATCCTATAATCGATTACCAGTGAGAAAATTTCAGATTTTTTTTTTGAAAAGACACATCTCTTCAAACCATTTTGAAAAGACGCAATGGGCCTATATATGTGTGTGTCTCTGACTTCGAAAAGCAAGAGAGAGAGTTTTAAAGAGAACTTAATTGTCAAATCCTCTCCAAACAACTCTTGGCCAAACACTTGCAAATCTATGAGAATTCTTCTAGGAACATCAATTTGTATCATCTACTCTAAAGGAGGCAAATCTTTCTATTCATCTCATAAAATCAGTTGCAGTCAAGAGACTGGTTGTCTCTTGGATTGTGAGAATATTTAACACAAGGGTGAGGAATCCCAAGGTGTGTTCAAAGTATGTAAAGGATTTACAGAGATAGTGGAAAATTTCAAGTGGGTTGCTTGAGGATTGGACGTAGGCACGGGAAGTGGTCGAACCAGTATAAATCGAGTTTTTATTTTTCTCTTCCCTTATCTCAGTTATTTTATTACAGAATACTTTGTCTTGCGCAATTAAAAGAGCATTATTAAATTGATTGTTGCTGCTTTTTTTGCGTTCTAAGCCTATCATTTAAAACGGGGTTAAAAGTTCATTAGTGGGAAATTTTGTAAGACTTAATTCATCCCCCCTCTTAAGTTATTGAGGTCACTTATCCAACAAAAGAGATGTTTTAATTGGTTATTTATTTAATAAAAGGGTAAAATAAAGTTACTTTTATAAAATATAAAAATAAAAAAATAGGGTAAATGATAGGCTCAGTGTAGTCAAGCATATAAATAGCCCTTTTAACGTCAAAGTAGTTTTTATAAGCCGATGTAAGCTCTCTCTTCCTCCCAAATTCGTTTTCTCTTCTTCCTCTCCCAAAACCCTCTCTTTTTCCCACATAGACCCAAATTTGTCTCAGTAAAACTATGATCCCAGACTCGTTAACCGTTAGATCGTCTTGAAATTTGGACACCACCTTCAGAACTCATTTTCACACATTTCTCCCATTAGGATTTTCAAAATAATGTCTATAGAGAGAGATTTTTCCCTCGCACAGAGACAGTGAAATTGAGACTTCAATCCCCTCTCCTTCTTTCTAACGCTTGGAAACCATAGTAGAGCAACTAGAGGAAAAGTTTAAGGAATCTTAGGGAACCACTAGAGATGTCACTGTCGCTGTCAGACTACACACATGAGTCTACTTAGAGGTAAGAGATGAGTTTATCACAATTGAGGTTAGAATGAACATGTGTAGGGATTCTTAAAAGATCAAATTGGGGTTTATTTTGGGACGTTTATTGTATTGCAATTCTGCCTTTACGATTATAATCACGGGATTTTTATGTTTGACAAGCCAATTGATTCCCTGATGCGAATTGGTTAATAAAATTGAGTGCTCTTGGTGTTTTCATGTTTTTGAACCTATGATTTTGATTCTTTTGATTTTGATATGATTATGTGAAATTGTTTGAGGGGTTTTACTCTCCATGTTGTGAGAAGCATTTCTATATAATTCGTTTGTGCTTTGAACATGTTTTGTGGCTTGAATCAAGCCCCTTCGTGCTCACAAAATGGAGGTTTTTCACATAGCAAGATCGTGCTTGATGGGTAGCACGGGCATGCTTAGTGAAAATCAGTTGTTTCTTAAGTTTTGCATGATGAGAGCACGCCCGTGCTTATCATTATGTTCATCAAGCACGCCTATGCTTGATGAGCATCATGCTCGTGCTTAGGCATAGTGATGAGTTGACCTTGACTTTGTGAGCATGGTCGTGCTCCCTGAGCATGATTGTGTTGAATTGTGTGAGCACACCCATGCTAGAGTAGTTAAGCACGGCCGTGCTAGAGTGGTTAACCACGACCATGCTTAACCTTAGCACGCCCGTGCTCAAACTCTAGTGACACATATATGATTTTAAACGTTTGTTTTAATGAGATGATTAATCATACGAACATAACATATTAATAATCTTACTGTGTGAGATGTATATGATGCATGAGACATGATAATGTGTTGTCTAGGGATTATGAAAGTGTGATGAACTGTGTGTAAGTGACAAGTTGGGTATGTGTTAAATTGTGAGATCACACATGTAATGAGATGTTGTGTGCATTGAGTTGTGAGCTATGAGTTGTACAATCACATGACTGTGGGTCCTTTGAGGACGACGAGTTTTTGCGCGACAAGTATTGTGATGGGATCCACTTTGGGAACCCGACGAGTTGAATCACTTTGAGGAGTAACAAGTTAAAAATATTTTTAGAACAATTAAGGAGTCATGTGTTCTGTATAGTTTGTAGATATAGTTTGGGGTTAAAAATGTTTTCTGTAACAACCCGTACCTTTTGGTTTTTCTTTTAAAAAAAATAATAAAAATAAATAAATAAAAATAAGAATACAAAATGAGGTCATCAGTTTCCTCACTATATAAAGGAACTTTTAACCCCAGAGCAGTTTTTACAAAACACTTTCTATTCCTTTTTTTCTCTAAAGCACAAGAACCCTAATAGAGCAACCCAAGGAGGAGCTCTAGAGAGCACCAGAAATGCCACCATTGCTAACAGAGAATGCTTAAGCGACTACATCAAGGTAAAGGATGAGTTACTCACGCTTAGGGATTAGAATGAACATGTGTAGAGATCCCTAGAGGATCAATTTTTGGATTATTTTGGGTTGTTTTATGAAATTTAATTATGTTCTTATGTTTTTAATCGCGGATTGAATGTGTTTGGCAGACCAATTGGTGTCTCGATCAAAATTTGTTATGAAATTGATGCGTTCTTGTGTTGAGTGTGAACCCTAGAAATTGAGATTCTTTATAATTTGCATGAAAATTGTGTGGCAACGATTTTTTTTATACTTGATATGTTGGCCTTTCAATCTTGTTGATTTCTTTTTGTTCTTTCTAAAATTCCCGATACCGCACTGTATACATGTACAAGCTTTATTTTTTTCTTCCGCGTACGTGACATCTCATCATGAAATGCATAGGTGCAGTGCTTATTAGATAATTGAATTGACTAAAACTATTTGAAGGAATTGACTAAAGCTTTATTCACATTTGTAATTAGAAATATGTTTAGGATATAGGTATATATGTTTTGCATGTAAATAAATATAAGTATAAATTTCTGATTTGTTATATATGCATACTATATATATGTTTGATATTATTGTTATTATTTTATATTAATAAATATATATATTTTATACATTGTTATATATATATATATATATATATATATATATATATATATATATATATATATATATATATATATATATATAATGTGTTTATTATTTATTGTTATTATTTAAATATGTTTATCTAATGATATGTTGGTTATATGTTGTTATGATTTTTATATCTATTTAATATTACATGTATTTGTATAGTGACATGTTATATATATTTGCTACATGTAAATATATTTAAAAGTTTTGAAGTTAGATATATTTTATTATTATAATACATGCTTATCTATTTGTTAAGTATATTTTGTAGTTAGCTAATTAAGACTTAGGGGTGTGAATGTATGAATACATGGTTTTTATGATGCCAAAAAATAATCAAACAAGGTTGCTTTCAAGATTACTTCAACAAACATTCAAAGGTTAAGCATTGCTTCAAGATTAATTCAAGATCAAGTTTTTGCCTCAAAACAAAGTGTTTCCTAGAGATCAAGGCTCTGGTAATCAATTACCAGAAGACAATTTTGAAAATCAGCTTTTAAAAAGGGTTTTGAATTTGAATTTTAAATCACGTAATCGATTACCAGCAATGGCACTTTAGAAAACACTTTGAAAAGTCATGACCCTTCAAAATATAATTGTGGAATCGATTACCAGTGAAGAATTTCAGAAAAATATTTTTGAAAAGACACATATCTTCAAACCATTTTGAAAAGGCACGAAGGGCCTGTATATATATGTGTCTGACTTCGAAAAGAAAGAGAGAGATATTCTAAGAGAACTTAATTGTCAAATGCTCTTTCAACAACTCTTGGGCAAACACTTGCAAATATATTGAGAATTCATCCAGGAACTTCAAATTGTATTATCATATCCAAAAGAGAGAAATTCCATTGGGAACTTCAATTTGTATCATCCACTCTAAAGGAGAGAAGTTTTTCTTTTCATCTTGGAAACTCAGTTGTAATCAAGAGATTGGTTGTCTCTTGGATTGAGAGAATTGTAATCAAGAGACTGATTGTCTCTTGGAGAATATTTGAACACAAGGAAGAGGGATCCCAAGGTTTGTTCAAAGTCTGTAAAGGATTTATAGAGATAGTGAAAAATCTCAAGTGGGTTGCTTGAGGACTGGACGTAGGCACGAGAAGTGGCTAAATCAGTATAAATCAAGTTTGCATTTCTCTCTTCCCTTGAGACATGATGTTATACGATAAGTGGTGGAATGACGTGAGATGTGTTTAAGTAAGCTATATTTTATTTATATAATATGTATACTTATAAGTTGTCTTGTTTCTCTTTATTAGTTAGGAATGTGATAACTCACTCCCTATGTGTTGTTTGTATTTGGATCCTGTGATGATCTCAATCCTTGTGTTCATGGGAGAAGATGATTAGGTGGATGGTTATGGAGAACCTCATGCTAGAGGATGCTTGGACACCGTGCTCTGATAGGATGTGACATCGAAGTTTAGGGTTTTATGTTATTTTTATCATATGCTAGTTTGAGATATGTAGTTGAACAAGATTTACTTCTATATTTCTCATTGGAATTTCAATTGTAATACTGGTACGATCTTTGTTTGGAGTCGGAACATGTTTTTATATTCTCACCAATAAGTTTTAACTTAGTTAATTGGTAAATGTGAACCTTTTACTCTGTTGAGAAGTTTTATATTGAGTTGTGAAGTAAATATTTTTAAATTACTCCTATTATTCTATGTTTCCTTTCACTATGTGTATGTCGGGGTAGAGGGTGTCACATTTTTTGTGTTATTTGCTTCTACAATATTCTAGGTTAAAAAATGGATGACGTTGTTAATATCTTGCACTAACCATTCATATACAAATGTTGACATTACTTTCTTCAAAGTTACACCATATTTCAAATTTTCATTTCAACGTAGTGTGATTTATAAGGTTTTGCCAACACCTTATTTTTCTCTAGCTCTACCTCCCTTTCTTGTTTAGTCACAAGAATCACTAGTTGTCCCATTAAAGAAGCTTGCATGTATCCACCTCAAGACCCTTCCATTAATGTTAACCACATGTGGTCATTCCAGAGCATGAGGTAGAAAAGGATCTAAGTGAATCATGTCCTACTCCAACAACTTTATAACAAACTTGTAAAGTATGTCGATGATTCTTAGAATATGGATTTGGCCTAACTTACCTCAAAAGTTAACTCAAGGGTGAGGGTTATTATCTCTAGTAGATGTGGGATTTGGATTTTTTCCAACACAACCCCTCATGTCCAACACTTTAGGACTTGATGCGTGGATAATATGATGGATGGTCCGTTTAATGAATTTAGGATATGTTTTGATATCATAATAGAATATGAGAGAATTAAATATTGAGAGTTGGGTTGAAAAATTTTGGGGACTAAATTCGTGAATTAAATTATAGGGGGACCAAAATCGAATTCTGAGACATATATGAGAACCAAATTTACAATTTTGCTTATTTTAAACCCTTGAGGTGAGAGGCATTGAAAAGCTCAATCTTCACTCAAGAAAAGAATTGAAATTATGTGTTTTTGTATTCATTCTAATTATTATGCAACTCAAAGAATCAAAATTAATAAAGCAATTAAACTGTACATTCTGTTATATGCCGACTGCCTGTGATAAGTGACAAAGAACCAAAAAGAAAAACTCATACAGTAACAGAACTAATAAGCCAAATCAATGCAGCATGTGGCATGAAATATGAAAATGCCATCTAGAAAACAGTATATAAATTCAAGTGGCAAAGCTTATCAATTCAAAAACAGCATTGAAAGAAAGAATAAAATCAATTAAAAAACAGTTAGTGTGACACTGAAAGTGCCTAAATAGGCAGAAGAAAGAGGTGTCAAAACACGGAAAAAAAAATAGTATAAATGAAAAAATTAATAGCACGTTTGGTTAAATATAAGGAAATAGCTTCTTTTCAAAAGCTCTCTGACAACTGGCAAACATAAGCAATTATTTCTTCAAAATATGTTGAACCAAACTTACACTAATAGTTGTCTTTTAGTTCATGTGATGCTGACTTCTTGCCTCATCTGTTTTAAGTAACTTCAATTGTTAACTAACTTAACTTCAATAGCTGGCCTTTTTGCTAAATGATATTGCAACAGCTATCAAGACATTAGCTAATGCTATTAATCATCATCCTTAAGACCAAGTGATATTAACCGTTATTGTAGGACATCCACAAGACATTAGCTCACAGATAGCACACTACAAAAACAAATCCTATCAAATGTAATTCCAGCTTAACACTTAACAGTGAATACCGAAATACCATAGAAAATAACTTCAAATACACATTTTTCGTTCTTATCATTTAGTATTTTTTTTTTTTTTGTCCTTGTAAATTTTTTTTCATTTTAGTGATTATAAAATGTATTTGTTTTATTTTTTATTTTTAAAGTGTTTTAGATAATATTTTAAACAGTAAAAAGAATATTTTAAACCGTGGAAAAAACATTATCTAAAATAATTTAAGAATAAAATTTAAAATAAGCATATTTTCCAAAAACTAAAATGAAAAAAAAATTACAACAACCAAAATAAATAAAAAAACAATAAATTAGAGGAACCAAAAATATATTTAGACCTACAAACAATATGAACTAAATGCATGCACAGGTATACAGATTGTGGATATATTGAATATAAAAGTGCTTAAGAATGTAATATGAACTAATCAAATGAAGATATAATAAGCAGCGTACCTAAACAGTGGAGATATTCCAAACCGATGACAACCTCTGCCGCATAGAATCTGGATACGTCATTGATAATGTTAACAAAAAAAATATAACAGTGTATAAATATATAAATATGTCCGTTATTTTTATCAGATCAAGTTAGAAAATGTCCTCGCTGATGTATGTAGTTAGTAGTCAATTCCATTTGTTATAGAATAGTTGTTAGCTTATTATGTTATATTTGGTTGCACCTATTATCTTCCACTGTTCTATATTTCTCAGTATACATAGAGACAAGACGAGACCATCTTTATCGATCTAGTAAATCCCATTCTTAATGATATATAAAATGAGCTGGTTAGTGAATTTTACCAGTCACATATTTTGTTAGTCGATCACTTGGTTGTAGAAGCTCTAATACCACATTAGAATTATGATTTAGGTAAAGAATTATGATTTAAGTCTATCTCAATCTCCAAAAATAGAGTAGCTGGGGGAGGATTGCCTATGCTTATTTTGGTCATATACTTGGCCAATATATAAGGATACATAATTAGGTTAAGTTAGTAGTCAATCCCTTTGATCTAGTTACTACAGTAAAATGAACATAAAGCCTCTTCTATTTATTCTATAATGAATATTTATTCAGCACTTTGTATATATGTGATTGAAACGGGTGGGTTCTGCATCTCTCAGAAATAGAATTATCTAGGCACCAATTTATTTAGAACACGAGATGATAGATTTCAATTCTAGCCAGGCCGTCTTGGCTGCTAGGCAAGTTAGGCAGTTGCCTTAGGCCTCATTTTTTTTTTCAATTATTATTATATACTTTATATAACTCATAATAATTATTTTTTTTGGCATTAATTATTATTGGCCGTAGATTTAGTTTTAGTATCATTTTTTTAAAGAATTTAGCCTTAGTATCATATACATGATTGTAAATTCAAATAAATTAACTATCATAACTAGTTACTACTTATTCGTGTAAGATATTATTGTGATTATTTTAATGCCAAAATTAATTGGGAAAATCAAAAGCTATTTTAATGCACCTATAAAATTGCAATGTCTATAAAATTACAATCGATTGAATGCAATTAATTTTATTTGTTTCCAATTTTGTAAAATTATGCAATCAAAAGCTATTTTAATGTGCCTATAAAGTCAAAAGCTTTTTTTTCATTTTTAATTTTCTGTTTACTTTGAAATTTTATTTTATTTAAATACTTTATTAATTCCTTTTATTTTTTATATAAAATTATGAATTTGGTTTTAAAAAATAAAGAGAAAAGGTTAAAAACATTGATTAAATCTTAATAAATTTGTTACTATTTGTAAAAAAGATACAAAAATTAGTTCAATGAAAAAAATGATAAATAAATTACATCTAAATAATATTAAATATACTAATATTCCTACCATGTTTATAAAATTAGAATATTAATATAAAAAATAATAATTTATATTATATTTCTATAAAAAAATTGTCTAAGTCCCCAAATTTTTTAGACATGGCCGTAATTTTAGCAACTAAATGATGACTTCATGTATTTCTTACAGAAAATCTAGCATAATATTGCAGACAGGAATCATCTACATAATTATTGAAAACTTCAAGTAATCATACGGCCCAAGAAAGTTCGCTTAGAAAAATGGGAAATCAAAAGTACCTTGCTAATTCTTCTTTGAAAATCTTCATCGGTTGCTTGTCAAGCAAGGCAAACAACTCTCCCCCAGGGAAGAAGTCAGTAATCAAACATACATGTGTAGGAGTCTGTTGAGATAAAGAAACTATTAGAAAAATTGCCAACAGGCAACTCAGTTGGGAGCCCTGATCTTTAAAAATTGGGAGTCATGTTCACTTGGGAGGATCAAACCTCCACTAGGCCACCTTTCTGCTACCTAGGCTTGGACCTCCAATTAACACACACGCGCCAAAAAAAAAAAATCACCCTCTTTTTAGAGCACTCTCTTCCTATGTTATGGAGGAAAAAGTCCGAATAGGATTGGATGACCGGTGATTATGGAAGATAGTCACTAAAGAATCATACGTGGGTGTATTTCCCATCATGATTGCATTTTACTTTTTTACACTAAATGAAACTAGTCCTTTAAGACTTCCCTAAATGACATATTTTTCTTAATATATTCTAGTAATTTTGTAGGTAATGATTTTAATTAAAGATTTTATTCATTTGTACCAAATTAGCTTTGAGAGTAACATTGGAGGAAAAGATAGTCATATTAAGATAGTAAAACAGGTCAGAGTCTTCTAGAAGTATTTTACTTGTTAGTTCCAATTGACATGGTACAAATAAAAAGATGATACAATTCTTTTCATCAATTACTAATTGTTAAAAAGGACTCATCCCCATTTCCAGTGGACCAGAGAGTTACTGTTCAACGTATTATAGGTTGTATGCCACAACAATATCTAGATCAAACTTTACACTTTAGTCATAGATGTGTTATATTTACCTGAAATGAGGTGTATAGTGTTGGAAGAAAAGGATGATCCAATAATGATATAATCTCTCTCTCAATGCATGATCGGTGAACCTGTAATAATAATCACAGAAATATATTCAAGCTAAATACATCGAGTGAGATGAATTAACTATTTCTCTCCGGCACAACTTGGGGGGGGCGGGGGGCGCTATCTAGATTGTGAACAAAATTCAACACACAAAGATAAATTAATTTAAAAAACAGAGATGCATGGTTAAGTGTTTTTCTTTTCAGTTTTTGTTGACAACCAAGAATATATTAGAGCCATGTTTTTGAGAAGTGATAACCACTAATTCATCTTTCAAATCTCAACATCCATTATTTTGCTCTTCATATGTGCTTTTCCACTTCAATACTCTTAGCATCTTGATATGCACATAAATTTTCTCAAGGCAATTTCTTCATTCATATTTTCATTTTGAAAACTAACAAATAAACCATATTGCAATGCATTCATTATCTTCCTTTTCATGGGAGGCATGTATTGTTCAAATTATATGGATTAGACGTAAGATGTGGATCTAAATAATAGGTTATTAGATCATACAGTGTGTTGAAAATACAAAGTTGTACACCTATTTAGTCTAAGAACTAGATCAAGTACCTATGTAGTAATAAACAAACCCATGAATTCATAGCAATAGCATTATTCATAATTTATTCCTGATTTTCTAACAGAGATTACCAATTGGTCATAAATATTTATGATTTTGATTCACACAGGTGAATAGCTAAGAAAAAAATAAAAGTAAAAAACAAAAATGAATGTATTTCCAGAGAATATATATCAAACACCTTAATCTCAATAGTTGATGAGAAGTGCACATAAAATCATTAAGAAACAAGTGACTCTTACATATCCAGACCTTATTACGATTTAGCATTACGGACTTTTCCATTGCCTTCATTGCATATAGTTCACCCGTACCTTTGAGCTCCACCAAATGAACACTGTAGCACAAAATAGAATGATTCTTTGATAAATTAGCAGAGCCTTTTTTTATTCTATGATACTGAAAATTTTAAGTCATAAGACCACAAACAGAAAATAAAATTCCACAATGAAGAAAACCTGGGGACATTTAAGGCTTCCGTCTTTAAGTTTATTGTCAGATGTCGATGAATGTTTAAAGTTAAATCAATGTGGGACTGGAATCAAGTTAAAGATGAAGAGTGGGAAAGATTCATAAGAAACCTACAACAACATCTAGGAAGAAGTAAATTTGTGATAAGAATCCTAAAACTTCCCAATACAGGGACCTATGACCAGGAGTAGGACCAAATAGTCAATGAATACCTTCCAACAAATGGTATCAAGCATACTTAACAAGGTCTAAGTGGAGAAGGATGAGGGCCCAAAGGTAGAGGCACAACCAAGAATTTTAATTGTTATTGAAGGCCCAGACTAATTTGAAGGCCCATTCCAAATATGTTCTTTTTTATATTTCTATTTTTTGTTTTCATTTTGGTCCAAACTAATTTGAAGACCCATGTCTATTTCTATCTTTTTGTTCAGATACACTATATGTATTGATTTCATTTTCAATAGAGGAATTTTTGGCATTTGATAAAATTTTGTGAGAGCTTTTCTCTGGGTTCCTCGCTGAACCAATCTCAGACTTATCAAGGTAATCCTTGTGGCGTCTATCCTGACTTATCTTCCTTCACTGGAAGTGGCGTCATCCAAACTCTGTGACCTATATCAAGCGATCTACTCCTAGTAAGGATCACATCATCTGGTATCAGAGCTTCGGCTCTTGTTACAGGTTCTATCCTATCCAAATTTTATTTTTTTTATCTTTGTAATTTGTCTCAGGTTTGTGTTTAGTTCCGTTATTTGCGTTCTTGTTCACATTCTTGCTTGCATCCTGTTGCGTTCTTGTTTGCGTCTTGTTGCGTTCTTGTTTGCATTCTTGTTTTTCGTTCTTGTTTGTGTTCTTGTTTTCGTTCTTGTTCTTGTTATGTTCTTGTTCTTGTTTTTTTCAGATTCTGTGTCAAAAATTTTGTTTGGGGACAATTTGGCTTACTAGAAGAATTTAGGGGTTTCGGGTTTTGTAGGCTCTTAAATCTATTTTCCTATTAAACAAATTGCCTAAATTATCCTAGACGAATTTGAAAAGAAAGCATTATAAAAAAAAGTTGTAGAAAGTTTGAAAAAAAAAAGTGGGTGTTTGATCTTTGAACGCGGATTTGAGGCAGTTAGAGACATTTTTTTGGCAAAAATCATGGACCAAATCCCCTTCGATTATTTAAATTTGTTATTGAATATGTTATTCAAATCTGTTATCCAAACCTGTTATCCAAATCTTTTATCCAAATATGTTATCTAAGTCTTTTATCCAAATCTGTTATTCAAGTCTGTTATCCAAATATGTTATTCAAATCTGTTATTCAAATTTGTTATCCAAATCTTTTATCCAAACCTTTTATCCAAATCTTTTATCCAAATCTGTTATTCAAGTCTGTTATCCAAATCTGTTATCAAAATCTATCATTGAGTCCGTGATAATTAAGTTGTCTTTCCTGTTCTATTACCTTGTGCGTCCAATTTTAATTCATCTAGGAACTTAAGAGATAGTCAGTGGTAAAAGGCAAGAGTGAAAACAACACACAAAAACCTATATTGAGAGCATCAAACACGAGTGTGCTTCCATCAAAGAGAGAAACACGTGAGTAGAATGTGGTGAGGTCCTAAAACCTCTGTTTAAATTATTGCACATTTTTTTGTTCCTTAATTATGACAGGAGCTGGTGATGGTGGTGGTGAATATCATCAACTAGATGAATCTCAGCTTTTGTTACTGGACGTGATAACTACATAGATGCAACGTTTGTTGAACCATAATAATGAAGAGCTCTATGGACGAATTGAAGGATTGGAAAACTAACTGAATCAGAATGCTAGAAGACATTATGGTGGGTATAGAGGGGGCAATGATGGACCCAGGCAAAACAGAATGGAGGGGAAGAACAGAATTGAGGGAGTAAAACTCAATGTACTTCCTTTCAAAGGCAGGAGTGACCCAGACGCCTACCTTGACTAGGAGATGAAGATTGAGCATGTATTCTCCTGCAATGATTATACTGAAGAGCAGAAGGTGAAGTTAGCAACAACTGAATTCTCAAACTATACCCTTGTTTGGAGGAATAAAAATCAAAGAGAGATGATGAGAAAGGAAGGGCGGGAGATAGATACATGGATTGAGATGAGAAAGGTTATGCGAAAGAGGTATGTTCCAACTAGCTACAATAGAACCATGCGACAGAAACTCCAGAGGCTGTCCCAGGGAAGTCTGACTTTGGAGGAGTACTACAAAGAGATGAAAATAACACTAATGAGGGCAAACATTGAAGAGGAAACTGAGGACACAATGGCTCGTTTTCTGAGTGGCCTAAATCTTGACATTAGAGATGTTGTTGAATTACATGAGTACGTGGAATTGGATGACTTACTGCATAAGGCAATCCGGGTTGAACAACAGTTGAAGAGGAAAAGCACAGCAAGAAGGAATTCATCCAACACCTTCAACCAGAATTGGACCAACAAATCCAAGAAGGAGGGAGGCAACTCGTCTAGTCCATCAACATAGTCTCCACATGGAAAGTCAGCAGCGCCCAGTGCTGGAACCAAGCATAATTTTGCCTTATCATCCAACACTGGTACCAAAAACATAAAATGCTTCAAATGCTTAGGCAGAGGACATATTGCTTCTGACTGTCCAACTAGGAGGACCATGATCATGAAGGCAGATAGAGAAATCACCAGTGAATCTGAAATTAGGGAAGAAGAAGTGGAAGAAGAGCTTGAGGAGGAAGCTATGCAAGGTGATATGTTAATGGTGAAAAGGCTCTTGGGGAGTCAGATGCAGCCACTGGATTACACCCAAAGAGAAAATATTTTCCACACCAGATGTACAATTAATGGTAAGCTTTGTCCTTTAATTATTGATGGAGGAAGTTGTACCAATGTTGCAAGTTCCAGGTTAGTGTCCAAACTGAATTTGGATACTCAGCCCCATCCTAGGCCATACAAACTTCAGTGGCTTAGTGAAGATGAAGAGGTAAAAGTGACTCAGCAAGTTGAGGTGTGTCTCACCATTGGAAGATACAATGATATGGTGTTGTGTGATGTGGTTCCAATGGAAGCGACTCATATACTATTAGGAAGACCATGGCAGTATGACACCAAAGCAGTGCATGATGGCTTCACCAACAAGATTTCTTTCCAGCACCATGGCCAGAAAATTATTCTTAAACCTATATCCCCTAGAGAAGTGTGTGATGACCAAATTAGAATAAGAGAAAAGAGATAACAAGAGAAAGAAAAGAGTGAAACACCCAAAAGGAATAGGAAAAAGAAGAGTGATACACGTGAGGAAAAGAGTGATACACATGAAAGAAAATTTAATTGTGTAGCAAAGGCGAGTGAAGTGAGGAAAGTGTTACTTGCTCGTGAGCCGCTCTATCTACTGTACTGCAAAGACAGTAAAGTTTCTGCTGAAAATTCTAATGAGTTAACTATTTTTGTTTCTCCTAGTGTTGAACCCTTATTGGAGGAATTTAAAGATGTATTTCCCAAGGAGATTCCTCATGGACTGCCACCTTCAAGAGGCATAGAACATCAAATTGATCTCCTTCCAGGAGCTTCATTGCCTAAAAGGCTAGCTTACAAAAGCAATCTCCAAGAGACTGATGTTGCTGATTTATTTTTCAAAGAAATGGTGCGTCTCCATGGACTACCAAGAAGCATCATTTTAGAATGAGACACCAAGTTCCTTAGTCACTTTTGGAGAACACTATGGGGTAGGGTTGGATTAAAGCTTCTTTTTTCCACCACATTTTATCCTCAAACCGATGGCCAAACTAAGCATAAGGATGCACAAGCTAAAGTTGAGTATGTGAAAAGATTGCATAAGCAAGTGAAGGCTCAAATTGCAAAGAAGAATGAAAGCTAGGCCAAGCAAGCCAACAAGAACAAGAAGAAAGTGGTACTTGAACCATGTGATTAGGTTTGGGTACACATGAGGATGGAGAGGTTCCCTAAACAAAGGAAGTTGAAACTCAACCTAAAGGAGACGAACCTTTCCAAGTACTAGAGAGGATCAATGACAATGCTAACAAGATTGATATTTCAAGTGAGTATGGAGTAAGTTCTTCATTTAATGTTGCTGACTTGACTCCATTTGTTGCAGGTGATGATTCTGAACATTTAAGGGAAAATGCTTTCCAAGAAGGAGGGAATGATGAGAATCCTAAAACTGCCCAAATACAGGGACCTATGACCAGGAGTAGGACCGAACAGTCAGTGGATACCCTCCAACAAATGGTATCAGGCATACTTAACAAGGCCCAAGTGGAGAAGGATGAAGGCCCAAAGGCAGAGGCACTATCAAGAATTTTAATTGTTGCTGAAGGCCTAGACTAATTTGAAGGCCCATGTCAAATATGTTCTTTTTTATATTTCTATTTTTTTTATTGCCATTTTGGCCCAAACTGATTTGAAGACCCATGTCTATTTCTATCTTTTTGTTCATATACACTATATGTATTGATTTCATTTTCAATAGGGGAACTTTTGACATTTTGCGAATATTTTGTGAGAGCATATCTCTGAGTTCCTTGTTAAACCAATCTCAGACTTATCAAGGTAATCCTTATGGTGTCTACCCTGACTTATCTTCCTTCTTTGAAGTGGCGTCATCCAAACTCTATGACTTGTATCAAGCGATCCGCTCCTAGTAAGGATCACATCAATTTGCAAGGTGTTTTAACTAAGAAAATGCTAAATGAAACATATATGTATGGTGGAAAAAACTTGAATATTAGAAAAAAGAAAAAGTTTGTTGCTTTTTGTCAATTAACTTAGAATTTTGGGTTTGGGCCTACTTAATCCTACAAAATCGGCTTGTAAGTTGAGGTTTGCACCTCACTTATATACTACATTTTGGCCATATCACTAGACGATGTGGGATCTTCGACACAAGTTCACCAGTGTATTCATGAGATTTAATGCCTAGTTGGTGTAATCAGAATCTGTTCCATTCTAGAGATGATCATAAAAATTTATTGCTTAATAATCACTGTCAGATGATTATGATGCATGTGCATTGTCCATGCTTCAAGGTCTAAAGGGCTCTTATGTGACATCATGTGCTTTCAACCTACAACTTAAGCTTTTGGGAGAGTTGGCTCATATAGTTGGCATTGAGGTGGCTGCATGTTTATGTGATTAAGATTATATTGATTCTTTTTGTGAAGAGGACAAAGGTCTAACAGTGGATGTATTAAAGGTTGAACATTATGAGAAGAATGTTAAGGCAGGATGTTTTGACTGTGATGGTGACTTGTGCAGAGTGAAGGAGCTTTTCAAACATGAATGTGCTAAGTTTAACAAAACTATTAGTTTAGGCTTCCAAGATCCTAAAAAGGGAAAAATTGTTAGAGGGGACAATGAACAAGCAATTTAGGATGGTTCTAGGGAAAAACTTGATCAACATATAGTACATGAAGAATGTTTTGACTTCAATAAAAAATTTAAAAGGAGTGAGTAAAGGAGCATATTCAACAGAAAATTTTAGAGGGGAATCATACTTCATAGGCTGCCAAGATCAAATATTGGTCAAGAAAATCTTCATGAGGTAATTCTATTCAAAATGGTTCTGAAATCTGAAATAGGAATTCTGTCTTGTCCAGTTATTGGAAGCTAAAACCACTTAGCCAAGATCAAATATTGGTCAAGAATAATCTTCATGAGGTAATTCTATTCAAAATGGTTCTGAAATCTGAAATAGGAATTCTGTCTTGTCCAGTTATTGGAAGCTAAAACCACTTAGCCAATGGGAGAAAAAGCTATTTCTATTACGCAATTTGGCAATGCAAGTATTTTATGCAAGTTGATCACTGAAGTAAACTAACTCAACAGTTACCTGCCAGTGTCTCCACAACCCAACGGCCTTATGGGCACAAAATGTTGCAGGCCAATTTTTTCATCTCTTGCAGCTACCTGAAAGAATCAAAGAAACAAATAATGAAAACAAGGCAATATTTTTAAAACAAGAATTTAATGTCTATGAAACCGTGTAAAACAGTTTTACCAACCAACACATTATATACATATTCAAATTTAAAATTGTGGCAATCTTGCCTCTGAACCTGCATGGTAAATTCCCTAATTACTGGAAAAAAAAAAAAACAATGCAACACATCACAAATATCACCAATAAACATTTCCTGCAGTGACTACACACGAATCAAATAATCTAAAACTAAATCTTAGGTAAACCAAATACCAGAATCACTACTAACTAGGGCTGAAAACTCAGAACCTCGAGAATTATTGCCCCAATATCCTTGTGTACCCAAAAAAGTTGCGCATAAATGCTACTTTAGGAATTGCCCATAAGTCTAGTAACAACCTCAAACTTGAATTCCAAATAAGCGAAAAAGGCATTGCACAATCTAGGGACTTTTACAGTAAGATTTGGTTTGGTTCCATTTTCGCGTGCGGGAACCGAACCGGGTAGTTTGAAAAATAAAAAAACCAAACCAAACAAATAAACATCGATTTTTGTGTGGTTTTCAATTTTTTAAGTTGATTTTCGGTTTTACGTTTAGTTTGGTTTGAGTTCACAATTTGAGAGTGATACTTGTTAATGCAATTTCTGAACTTGTTTTGCAACAGGAATTATAATGGACTTGTGTTGAAAATGAAAAGCCCTCTAAACTTACATGTAGGGGTCGAATAGTGTTAGATTTTTTACTAGCCCAATAATGAATCTGAGTCAGCTCTTCAATTTTACTCAACGATGACAGTATCTTAACGGTGGGGTTACGTCCAATCAAATTCTGCCACGGTGGATTATTGAAAAAGAAAGAAAGAAGACAAGGTGGTTGCAGGAAAAAAAAAACCCTTCAAAAAGCCCAGCCCAGAACGCATCTTTCATTAATTAAGCACACTCGTTTTTGTTTCTCTAGTCTCCAGATTCCCAGCCATCTTAGGGAAGCTTTGGTTGAGAATTTTTTTTTTCACGAGAATCATCATTTCTGAAATCATGAATTCTGGGAATTATGTTAATTAGAAATAAATAAAATTTGTTTGATTGAACATTGGAATCTTTAAGATAAATTTTCTAATAATTAAAGAGTTATATATTATTTTTATCATATTAAATAATTTAATAAAGAATAAGATGATATTTTTATTACAGTAAAAGAAAAATTAGTTGGAAAAGTAAAATTCTCACCTTCGTAGCAAAATTTTATTGAAAAATTGATTAAAAAATATTTTCAAAAAACATCTTTCAATTAATGTTATGTCCAAATCGGGCTTCCAGGACCAATTTTACAGAGGTCGGATTTATAAAACTGAAAAACCAAATTTGTGAATTAAATTATATGGGGACCAAATCCGTAATTGGAGATAAAGTAGAGGACCAATTTTGCAATTTTACCTATTTTTTTAAAATTGATACCAAATAACATGATAAACTAATTTTTTCAACCTATGATTTCTAAAAAACCAAAAACTTCTCTCCCACCAGTTGATTTGCAGTGGAAAAAGCGCTTCGCGGTCACACACCAACATTCTTCCAGTGATTTTGTAATTTCTCTACTACTAGGGTGGTCAATAATACATCCTTTTGCGGGTTTTTGATTAACAAGCATCAGCTTTGCTACTCACAGTTTTCTTTCATTTTATTAGTACTGCTAATTCTAATAGAGAAACGTCAGCAAGCAATATATTTCCTTCCAAAAGAGTGAGTACTCAAAGAACGCTCTTTTAACAAATTCTTTATTATTTGTCAACATGTATTAAAAACAAAATCATGAAAAAGTGTATGACTGTATTTTTAGCATTTTTCTTCTTTTTAATATATTTTCAACTATTAACCAATTTTTTGGAGTATGTGTGTGATTCACTTCTTATTTACTAAATCTTACTAATGATTTTGTAACAATATATTTCAACTAAATAGAGTGTATTGGAAAGAGTATTGTTAGCGATTGTGTTTATAGTATCCTTATTAATGTTATTATTGGCTGGCTTGGCTCTTTCTTTTTTGTGTGTGAGTGTGTGTTTCAGATTAATTGTTGGATTATTGTATGTCTAACTAAAAGGAAAATATGGCAAAGCATAGTACTGAAACTGATGAAAACAATCGGGGGGCATACTATTTTGAAAGGAAAAATACAGATTATCTTTTGATAACCTTTGAAATCAAAGATTTATTTGTACTTTTTTATTTTTGTGAATAGAGATTGATTTTGACTGGTATAAGAAGAATGAGGTTGTCTAACTTATCCCAAGTAAAAATGGGATTAAACAATCTCATAGTAGCTAGATAATTGGGATAATTAATGATAGAACAAAGGAGAATGTGGATGAAAGTTTGAAAAAAAAAGAAAAAAAAGGCTTCAAATCCCACATCACTCAGGATAAACATTTGAATAGTGTTTCACTCCCTATATATAGAGAGCTCCTTTCTTCTTTTTTCCTTGTCCTAGTTGAGAAGCATTTCCTCAACTTTTCTTTCTCCTTCCCATATTTCAACTTATGCATTTCCAGCAAATTTCTCCCTCTTTCTTTCTGTCGCTCTAAAATTTCGATTGGCTATAATGGTGACTTTTTAAGTCATATTTTCAGTTGACTATAAGAGTGACTTTTTAAGTCATATTTTTGGTTGGCTATAAGAGTGACTTTTTAAGTCATATTTTTTGGTTGGCTATAATAGTGACTTTTAAAGTCATACTTTTCGGTTGGCTATTAAAATGACTTTTCAAGTCATATTTTCGGTTGGCTGTTAGAGTGACTTTTCAAGTCATATTTTTGAGTGGCTTTAGAGTGACTTTTTACTATAAGAGTGACTTTTTAAGTCATATTTTTTGGTTGGCTATAATAGTGACTTTTAAAGTCATACTTTTCGGTTGGCTATTAGAGTGACTTTTCAAGTCATATTTTCGGTTGGCTGTTAGAGTGACTTTTCAAGTCATATTTTTGGGTGGCTTTAGAGTGACTTTTCAAGTCATACAAGACGGTGTAATTCTAGAAAAGGTTCCCTCAGTGCAGTGGGAATCTTATACAGTGATCTGGGTTGTTTTATCCTGGGGACTTCGTGGTTGATAGTCTGCTTGCACAATTTTTGGCAGTGCCACGAAACGTCTTAAAGAAAGCGACATTGTCCCAATAATTTTTTCAGTTTGCCATAAACTATTGTTACAAAAATTTTAAGACGTTTTTGGCTCTGCTATGGCTACCGTAGATATTACTGGCTCGAACAACAATGACCTCAACAAACCTTTTAGGTTTGAAGGGTATCATTTCAAACGTTGGAAACAAAAGATGATGTTTTCTATGAAAAAAAGTTGCCTATGTTTTGAACATTAATATTCCAGTGATGCCTAAAGATGTTGAGAAGGAAGTGAAGGATAAAATGACTATGGAATTAGCTCTTTGGAATGAAAATGATTACCTATGCAATAATTTCATTCTGAATGGGTTAGCTGATGATCTTTATGATTATTGTAGCCCATATAAGTCTGCCAAATTAGTTTGGCTGGCTTTGGAAGAGAAGTATGATACTAAGGAAGTTGGGACTAAAAAGTATGTTGTTAGCCACTACCTCAAGTATCAAATGACTAATGATAAATCAATAGAGTCTCAATCCCACGAGATAGAGAAAATTGCTCAAGAGTCATACATAAATGTGATAACTGAGATTAATATGATTGGAGGATCAGATGGATGGTGGGTAGACACTAGCGCCTCCCGCCATGTTTGCTATGATTGTGCTATGATTAAAACATACACGAATGTTGAAAACAAGAAAGTGTTGTTGGGAGATTCCCACACCACTATTGTTGCTGGAACTGGAGATGTTGAACTTAAGTTTACCTCTAGAAAGACTTTGATTCTCAAAGATGTGATGCATACTCCAGAGATGAGAAAGAATCTGGTTTCTGATTTTCTTTTAAATTAAGGAATAGTGGGGGTACTTCATCTAGTCATCTTCCTGCTATTAGTAGTGAAAATCTTGCACAACCAGAACCAGATATAGAGCCTCGAAGAGGTAAGAGAGCAAGAATTGCTAAAGAGTATGGGCCTGATTATATGACCTATACATTAGAGGAGGATCCATCAAACCTCCAAGAAGCTTTGTCTTCTTTGGATGCTGACTTGTGGCAAGAAGCCATTAATAATGAGATGGATTCTTTAGAATCTAACAAGACCTGACATTTAGTAGACTTGCCTCCTGGCTGCAAACCTATTAGATGTGAAATCATTGTTGTGTAACAACTTTGATATGAAAGACCTCGGAGAAGCAAGTGTAATCCTTGGTATTAAGATTACTAGGTCAAAAGAGGGAATTTCTCTGGATCAATCTCACTACATTGAGAAGATCTTAAAGAAATATGACTACTTTGATTGTAAACCTGCTAGTACACCATATGATCCAAGTGTAAAACTGTTTAAGAACACTAGTGAAGGTATACGACAAACTGAGTATGCAAGTATCATTGGTAGCCTTAGGTATGTCACTGATTGTACGTACTAGACTCGACATAGCCTATGTTGTGGGATTATTATGCAGGTTTAACAGTAGACTTAGTAAGGAGCATTGACACGCTATTGAGAGGGTAATGAGGTACCTTAAAAGAACCATAAACCTTGGATTACATTATAAAAGGTTTCCCGCTATACTTGAAGGATACAGTGATGCAGATTGGAACACTCTTTCAGATGATTCCAAAGCAACCAGCAGCTATATATTTAGCATAGCTGGTGGGGCTGTTTCTTGGAAGTCAAAGAAATAGACTATCTTAGCTCAGTCCATTATGGAATCTGAGATGATATCACTAGCAACTGCTAGTGAGGAAGCAAGTTGGCTGAGAAGCTTACTTGTAGAGATTTCGTGATGGGAAAGACCGATATCAGCTGTGTTGATCCATTGCGATAGTACCGCGGCTATTGCAAAAAAATTGAGAACCGTTATTACAATGGTAAGAAATGACAGATACGTCGTAAGCACAACACTGTTAGAGAATTACTCTCAACAGGAGCTGTTAAAGTGGATCACGTACGCACTGATGATAATTTAGCAGATCCTTTGACGAAAGGATTAGCTAGAGAGAAAGTCCATTACACTTCTAAAAGAATGGGACTATTGCCCTTACTGCGATGATCATTCATGATGGTAACCCGACCTAAATGACTGGAGATCCCAAGAACTAGGTTCAATGGGTAATAACAAGTTATGAAGTGATATGAGATGAACATGTTGTTATAAGTGAAAGCAGCATGATTCCTGAAGTAACAAGAGGATGAGTTATGAAAAAAAAAATTCATAATTCTTAATGAGATCTATACTCTACGTTGAGTGGAGTACCTAGGCTACAAGAGTACTCTTGATAGACTCACCTATGTGAATGTTGAAGTGGGGGCCGCTTCATATGAAATTTTGGGCAAAAATTTCTAGAGCGTTCACTATATCGGGATAGACGTGCATGGCCTTTAATGCACGGGCTTTATAGAATACACCTATGAAAAGGTTGTGTGTGGTTTGATGTCGGAGATAGAGTTCAAGACTTCGAGTCACTCTAGTAAAATCTGAATCTTACTCACTATGCAAAGGTTCAAGTTGTATGACACATTTGTTTATGCACAATTTTATGAAATCCTCGAAAATCTTCTTTTCAAATTTCAAGTGGGGGATTGTTAGAACAAAGGAGAATGTGGATGAAAGTTTGAAAAAAAAAAGAGAAAAAAAAGGCTTCAAGTCCCACATCGCTCAGGATAAACACTTGAATAGTGTTTCACTCCATATATATAGAGAGCTCCTTTCTTCTTTTTTCCTTGCCCCAGTTGAGAAACATTTCCTCAACTTTTCTTTCTCCCTCCCATATTTCAGCCGATGCATTTCCGGCAAACTTCTCCCTCTTTCTTTCTGTCGCTCTAAAATTTCGATTGGCTATAATGGTGACTTTTTAAGTCATATTTTCGGTTGATTATAAGAGTGGCTTTTTAAGTCATATTTTTTGGTTGGCTATAACAGTGGTTTTTTAAGTCATATTTTTCGGTTGGCTATAAGAGTGACTTTTTAAGTCATATTTTTTGGTTGGCTGCAATAGTGACTTTTAAAGTCATACTTTTCGGTTGGCTATTAGAGTGACTTTTCAAGTCATATTTTCTGTTGGCTGTTAGAGCGACTTTTCAAGTCATATTTTTGGGTGGCTTTTGAGTGACTTTTCAAGTCATACAAGAGGGTGTAATTCTAGAAAAGGTTCCCTCAGTGCAGTGGGAATCTTATACAGTGATCTGGATTGTTTTATCCTGGGGACTTCGTGGTTGATAGTCTGCTTGCACAATTTTTGGCAGTGCCATGAAACGTCTTAAAAAAAGCGACATTGTCCGCGACTCAGCCAATAATTTTTTCGGTTTGCCATAAACTATTGTTACAACAATTACTTATGTACTTTTAGATTGTTGATATAATTTTCTTAATTGCACTAATCATTATGAAGTGGTTGTTTAATCTCATTTTTACAGTAAGTTAAACCTCCTGATGAAAACCATGTTGAGGTAGACAATAATGACTTCTACAAAGACTAATAAAAAGTATTCTCTTTGTTTTTATTTATAAGGCCAAGGTTAAAATGATGTTTAATTTTTTCCTTTTTATAAAACTCAATATATTATATTTTTTGCGTCAATTATTTTTAGACTAGAATTAAAAGAAGTAGAAGAATGTACTGGTTAACAATTATAAGAGAGATGAGTATTAATGACAATAATAATTTTAAAAAAAATTATAAATTTAAGGTAAATTTATAGTCATCAACTAAATTAATCATTTTTTTAATCTTTATGAATTAGGAAATTTGGTCTTATAAATAGAGAGAGATAATATTTTGATAAGACTCTTATACATATGGTTGGTTACATTAAAAGAACTCATTCACTATATGAAATCTAGAAAATTAATAAAAGAGATAACTTTAGACTCTATGAATGCCCCAAGGGAGTCAATATGACCTTGGAAGCCAAGATCATCATTTCACTGTTACCAACAATGTTCAAAAAATTAAGAATACGGTTTTGCCATGTTTTTCTAGTAGGATTGGACCAAGAATATCCTCATATCCATACACGACAACAATCTAGTTCGTGAGCTTCCTACCTCATTGAGTGAAGTGTAAGCTCAACTTCATCCGGTAAGCAAGTATACTACCGAAGACAGTTTTGAAGATCTTATATTTGCATTTTCAACATAACTTAAAACACAAATTAGGCACATTCATTTTCTTCTGAATTTAGTCTTTTTTCTTATTGCAAAAAACTCAAGTCCCACTTCAACTAGAGATAATGACAAGATAGAATATATAAGTGGGGTGCAACCCTCATCCGATGAGGTATATTTTGGAGTTGAGTTAGACCCAAATCCATCTTTTAAGATTCCTTATTCATAAATAGTTGTATGCTAGTGTTGTTATTTTTTTTTCTCATGACCCAATATCACATTTTAAGATTCCTTAGTCATAAATAGTCATCTCCTAATGTTGTTATTTTTTTCTCATGACCCAATATCACATTCTAAGATTCCTTAGTCATGTGCTAGTGTTGTTATTTTTTTCCTCATGACCCAATACCCCGTCATTCTTTGGCCTATCTAAAATCTCCCTCCCAACAAACATATTAAATTAATAATATCACTATGATGAAAGGGTGGCAAAAAATGGTAGGTTATGAGGGGGTTATGATTTGTTGAGCTCTCTAAGACCAACCTATCAAAAAATGGCAGGTTAAAATGGATTGATTCAATTACTTCCGTAACATCCCATTTTTCCTAAATAAATTAAAAAGGCTTTTTAGTATAAAAAATAAAGTTTTAGAAAATGGTGAGGTTTTTATAATTAAAGAAATAAAGAGAAATAACTATATTAAAATAATGGTTTCAAGAAAAAATATATTGAATTTATTCATTTGATAAGAAATAAAATAGAGTTCATTTTTATAAAATAATAATAAATAAATAAATAAAATAAATAATAGGCTATGAGTACCTAGCTATAAATAGAGGCATCTTAGGTCAGTTTTGAGACTCATGATACTCTCTCTACGCCTCCTCTCCCTCTCACTCTCGTTTTCCCTTCTCCTCCTCTCAAAACTCTCCCATTTTTTCGCATACCACCAAACATGTTTTAGAAAAATAATGATCTTGGACTCATTCACCGTTGGATCGTCATGAAATTTGAGCACTAGGTTCGCAACACAATTCTGAATATTCTCACCGTTGGGAATTTTGAAAATATGTTGGAGCTCAGAGAAAAACCTTTTTTATAAAAACTTTTTCTTTTCCCGCATAAACCCAAAACTGTCTCAGTAAAACTATGATTCCAAACTCGTTAACCGTTGGATTGTCATGAAATTTTGATATGTGGTTTGCGATTCAATATTTCACACCTTTACCGTTGGGATTTGCGAAATAATGTTCATGGAGAGAGAAAAATGAATCGCATGAAATAATACAAAATGGAAGCCTCAATCCCTTTTTCTCGAACCCTATGAGAGCAATCAGATGAAAAACTTGAGAAATCTCAGGAAACCGTTAGAGATGCCTCTATTGTTGTCACAATGCACACGTGAGCCCACTTAGAGATAAGGGATGAGTTTATCGTAATTGAGATTAGAATGAACATGTGTATGAATCCTTAAAGGATTAAATTGAGGTTTATTTTTGGATGTTTATTGAATTATAATTTTTTTCCTTTATGATTATAAATACAATATTGATGTTCTGATGCAAATTGGTTGATAAAATTGAGTGTTATTGGTGTTTTCATTTTTTTATACCTATAATTTGTATTAATTGATTTTGATATAATTGTGTGAAATTATTCAAGGGGTTATACTCCCCAAGTTGTGATAAACCTTTTGTACAAATTGTTATATTGAGATTGTGAAATGGTGATTCAAATTGTGAGTATGTAATAAATTGAACCTGTGAAGAATGATGAAATAAATGCGTATTGAGATGTATGTATTGAGTTGTGAGTTATGAACTGTGCAATCACACAATTGACTGTGATGGAATCCATAGTGGGAACCCGACGTGTTAAAATGATTTTGAAAACAATTGAGTAGTTGTGTGTATTGCATAATTCATAGGTAAAATGTATATCATTCAGGAGGTATGATAACGTGTTAAATTGAGATTATACCATTGTGATTGAGATCGAGTGTATGTGATAAATTGAGTATGTATGTGATTGAGATATATATGTGTATTGAGATGTTGTGTGCATTGAGTTGTGAATTATGAATTGTACAATCACACGACTATAAGACCCTTTTTAGGGCGACGAGTTAATGCTAAGACCCTTAAAGGGCGACGAGTTAAAACTATTTTGAAAACAATTGAGGAGTTGTGTGTTTTGTACAGTTCATAGATAGAGTCTGTGTGCAGAAATGTTTTCTGGGTTGGACCTGAACCAGGAGGGAGAGGCCTTGACGGACTCTTCGGAGTGTAGGCCTTGGGGGTAAATACACCCGGCTTAAGTGCTCCTTTAAGCCTATGTTGATCCCATATGGTTGGAGCATTCTCGCAAAACAGCGTGACCCTGACTGGTCTTCCTACGATTTTACCTAGTGAGAGTGACCTGACTTGCTAGTGTGTGGTTTGTCTTGTCATATACTCCTAGGCGCCCAACGAGATTTTTCATTGATATAATATCACATTGCATATAAGATTGAATATTAGTGTAGATGTTGCATAATGCTTGTGTATTGATCGATATTGATTGACTTAGTGATATTGTGTTTTGACCATTGAGTACGTGAATGTTGTGAAAATGAATGAGATGTATTGTGTTGTGATGTGATGTTGGACGAAAAAATGGTGAAATGACGTGAACTATATTTAAGTATGTTTTATTTTGTTTGTATGATATTTATACCTACCTGTTATCTTGTTTCTTTCCCTTAGTTAGGAATGTGATAACTCACTCTTTATGTGTTGTTTGTGTTTGGATCATATGATGATCTTGAACTTTGTGTTCGGGGGAGCAGATGACTAAGTGAGTTGTTTTAAGGAACCTTATGCTGAAGGACGTCGGGACACAATACTCTGATAGGATGTGACATTGAGGTATAAGTTTCTATATTAATTATATGAAGTCTTAGACGACCTTGTTTGAGCCGAGATGACTTTATTATTTATTTGGACAAGTTTGAATATGATGCAAAAGAAAGTGAATGTAAGCCTTTTACCCTGTTGAAAGGATTTTTTTTAAATGTGTTTTAAATTTTTTTTAATTAATTATTATTTTTTTTCCTTTTATTAGTACTATATGTATAGGGTAGAGGGTGTCACAACTTCAACCTATTTTGTGGCCACTACTTTATTCTCTCTCACCAAACCAAAGTCTCTCAATCTTCTGAATCCTTTGAGAAACTCCCCCACAAACCCCAAAATAGTGAGATATAATGCAGTTAGAATTCTAAAAAGGGGTAATTGGACCACAGATGAAAGGGAGGAGCCTTCCTGTTAGCATTTAGAAATCATATGATTGAAAGAGTCCCAAAAGAATTAGCAAGAGAACTCCTATATATCAAGGAACAGCAAGACTAAAATTTTAAAGATAATTATGTAGAATGAATCAAATATCTTACATCAAGAAAAGTTTAACTAGGGAATACTATTATAATTATTTGTATAAATGTCATGACAAATGAAGTGAAATACATAAATTGGTACCTTTTGTATTGCTATCCAAGAAGGATTGTCCTTTTTGTGAGGTCGTGGAAAGACAGGTTGGGAATGAATTGCCCACAAATCTTCTGGTCTCTGCAACAAAACAGATTCATATGATATCATCAAATATAACTGACAAAAAGCACCTTACCACTCTTCTTCAAATGACAGCTATGAAAAACATAAAATAATGCATTAAAGGAAATCTGAAAAATATATGCATAGGTAGGGTGTTGCTAACCCAAAAAAAGGAATACCTTACCAAGTTGGCATCTGGAAGTTCTCGGACAGCTTCATCAACATTTTCTGCAGTGGCTTTCACCTGATATGAAGATAATCAAGTATGTAAGAAATTTACAAATAAGAGGAACTCAATTGTATACTGAGATTCTATGACAATCTCATGGGGAACAACGTTTGATATCGAGATCAGAAACACATGTTAAACCAATAATAGTAGTAGTGAGAGTTGCTAACAGTTTGCAGCTATCTGCAGCTATTACCATCATAGAAATAAAGCAATTTTATATTTTCTGATGTCTCCTCAGCCTCCAATCTAACAAAGTATTTCTAGCATTTTATAAAAATTCTTAGATGATAAATGGATGAAGATGCATATACAAAGTAGTAAGTACTAAGTAGATGTGACAGATATGAAAATTTACAGAATATGAACAACAGTGCTAAATCTAGCATTCACTTCTAACTCTATTATTTTCTAGGTGATTTCTACTCTGGTACTGCCAAATGCAACTCAACTAATAAGCAGGCATCTTCTACCAACTTCTACAGTGAAACAAGGAATAATAGTACTTACATGGTGGGAAAAGAAAGACAATGCACAATTGACAAATATAGACCTATGAACAAGTTATGCTAATCATGGAGACTAAAAAGCAAGAACACAGCAGAATAAATTTTCATAGGTTGCACATATTATGCACATTGTCTTCCATAATATTTAAACTGAAATTTTTGCTATTGAATAATGGTTATGCTAAATACTTATTGAAAGTATTCAAGAAAACATCTTAATAAGGGAACTTTCTAGTAACTCAAGTTATGTTAAAATGTAGAATTTGCATATTCTTAGTTTTGCATATCACAAAGTGAAATATAAAAACAAAGCATCAAAGTAACTTGAACCAGTAAGTACAAAGCTAAGACTGAGAAGACAATACTCACCAACTTAGCACTTTGTTGCTCAGTTGTCTCAGACAGGCGGTTTTTTAAGGGTTCTACATGATCACTTCCATCTAGTTGAACACCAATGAAGTATTGAAGTTCACCCTAAATACAAATCATTGAGAAAAACATTAGAAACTAAAAAGGGGGGAACACAATGTATTGTTTAATAGATATTGAATGTTCATGATTCAGATTAATTGTTTTCTACCATAACAGTATCACATTCACCTTTTGGTCACGCATAGGTTGCAAGTGAAACAAATTCCAGAACTTTTTCCCTACATATTATAAATTAGAAGAGTTTAACATGTAAACAATAAAATAAAACAAAAGATTAAAAAAAAAAAAGCATTTATATCTACATCAGTCAATTTCCACACTACTTTCATAATGTAACTTTTAATAAAAAAATGAATAAAGAGAAATACAACTTCTAGGAGGAAGGACAAGTCATCCTCCAACGAAAAGAGAGAGACAGTTAGAAGTATAGTTATAATTTGACCAGTTATTTACCACTCTTAGTATAGTTTATCAACTGTACAGTGATTTCCCTTTGTTCTCTGATAGCATCCCTTATCCTGGAAACAGTTGCCTGATCTGTTTCTGGTCCTTGAAGAAACCTATACAATGGATGAAATGAACTACCATGTCACTGGCCTTGCAAACAAAAGCTTGCATTAAGTTGATATCAATCTGAAAATGTCAGGAACAGGACACGATATCCTAACCATAATATATATGATTACCCATTCTATCTTGCTAACTTACTAGTGGTAAACCTTGGTCACCATAAAAACTAAAAATGCTTAACCTTAAGACATGTGTCTTATATAGAAGGCTACTATAAGAGTAAAAATACAAGTAAACCAGTATTTTTTTTTTTGAAACATACAAGCATTGTTGCTCTGCTCCTCAAAAGATGCTAGACATCACTTTATTCTGTCAAAAATGCAGTGTCATAAAATTGGTCCTCTGTCCAACCCAGAGAAATGAATATATTGAAGCCCTTATTTAGAGACTAAGTTTATGTTGCTTGATAGATGCTAGAAGATATGAAAATATCTTATCATATTTTGATCACCCTTCCTATTTTCTCATATTAGGATTGGTTATCATATTTCCTTATCTTATCATTTGTTCCCCTAACTAGCTAGGATTATGACTAGTATAAATAAGGGTTAGTGCTTTAGGTTTTATGAACATATCAAACACATCACTATACTGTAATACATCTCAATTAATATCAAATAAGTGTGCCATTCTCTTTTATCTATCTTCCACTCTCTATGTTTAAAGCCATGGATTGATCTCAATTTGCATTATTGATGGCTAATGAGGGTTGTTACTACTTTTGTCGCTAAACACATAATCACATCTTTACTTGCTTATGTTCTTTCATAACAAAACTTTATTGCTCAAGCTATGTTATGTACTAATCCTTAATCATCAATACATGTGGGATTTATTATGACATGGACTTGCGCTCATGGACCTAATTTTTTCATTAAAAGATTATAAAATGAAAATAACAGAATGAGGATCGTGTATGGCATGATTATCAGCCCATAAATACGCTATCTTATCGCATCTAAGTTGAGCCATCCCCTTTTTGGGTTCCAAACTTTGGGACTTTATATCCATAATGATGTCATGCTTGCTTTTGGCACACCAAATAAACTGAGATTTGACATATATTTCCAAATGAATAAATTTATAGGACTAAATTGATAATGTGCTCATCTTTGAAGGACAAAAGTACAGGATTACTCAAAAAGTAACCTTCCACCACAATAGAGGTGATTGGCACATTCCTTACTTATCAGTTATCACTACCTTGGTTTCCGAAATTTCATTCCATGCATTACAGGAACTTTTAAATAATAGAAGAAAATACTAGTAAATGATAGAGGATTAAACACTCCGGAAAAATTCAACTTATATAGTAGGCAGGAAACAGTGTTATACTGAAATGACAACTGATCTAGTAAAAGTGGACAGAAATCCATCAGAGGATTGTTTCTAAAAGAGAAGTGAGCATAGAAAAAAATTAAACTTTTTGTATATGAAGATAGTAAAATTTATACCGACAATTTCGTCCCAAAATTTCTTCTCGTGTATATTCCGTAAGTTCAAGAAAGCTATCAGATGCAAATATCTGCACAGGAAGCAACAATAGTTACTTAAAAGGTATTATCAATAAACACGTCTTATATTCTAGACACAGATGATACATGTCTGTTTTTGTGTGTATGTGTGAGTGTGTATTCCAGTGGCTATTACCATTTCCAGCAACTACTATATGATACGAGCAGCAGACTCTTTTTTTTTGTGTGTGTGTATGTATACAATGGCAGCAACAAGATTTGAATCTAGGCCTTGTGAAAACTACACCACTAAGCCGACCCTAGTGGGTTGCATTGCAACATTCTTCTATATCCTAGTTATTTTGTTTGCAGTTTGCACAATTTTAATTTTTATAAATAGTTCATATAAAAGATTCACCAAAAGATCACTTGGTCAGCATACACAAACCATCTAAGGGGAAAAAAGAGGGTAAAGGAAAAGGACAGAGAAAACTAAGGACCTCTTTAGTTTCATTCAAAAAATTCTTCTTATAACCATAAAAGAAACAAATGTAAACATTTGACAAGAAAAAACTTATCATGTATTCATGTGCTTTGCACGTAGGCATTTTATAACACCAATAGTATTTTATTAACTTAGGAATTTAGATTCAAAACAACTAGCAAACGATCTTTTATTTATGAAGAAAAACCAATTAGCTGCTTGACTGATCGATTACTAACCACTGCAAAATAAATTTTCCATAAATAAAAAAGATGGTAAACACAGTGTATCGTTCATCACAGGATGAAGAATTTGTTGAAGTGATGAAGCCAAGTTTACTGAAGAATATAGGCAGAGGATAAAGTGTCTTCCTAAGGCAATCAGTTTTCTTTTATATTGTTGATGTCAAACACTCTCCCAAAAGCATAAGTTGTTATTAGGGCTTGTTTGGGTAAGCTTCTCTAGAAATATTTCTAGGAGAAAAAAATAAGAAGAAAAAAAGAAAATAAGTTTCTCCATAAGTTAAAATAAACTCTTCATTAGCTAATCATTAGCTAATTTGTAAATGTCATCTCATTTTTTAGAAAAGCTTTATGAGAGCTTCTACTAATTAGCTAATGGTTAGCTAATGAAGAACTCATTTTAGCTTATGGTAAAGTTCATTTTCTTTTTCTCTTCTTACTTTTAGAAGTGCTTTTAAAAAATGCATCCAAACAGGCCCTTATTAAATTTTGCAACACACCCCCTAACACACAAGAGTCCTTTGTGCTTAGAGTGTAAAAGATGTACAGACCCCCATACCTTGCACAAAAGTTCAACTTTTGTTTAAAAGAATGGGAGAGAACTAAATCAAATTCCAGATCACATGGTTGTAGAGGCTTTGTTACATGTCATGAACTAACTATCCCAAAAATTTAAGCTACTAGGTGAACATATATGAATGGTTTTAATTTGTACTAAGCATCTAACCTGTGTCAAGGAATAAATCTCCTAAAATCTTCAGTTATTATTTGGTATTGACTGAAAATGATAATTTATCTTTTAATGCAACCCTTCAAGAATCTTTTGGACTAGAAGCATGGAGAATTCACTAGTCACTTCTCTCTTACACTTAAATTAAACTTGGTGCATGTTTGGAACTACATTCCCCAACCAAAAAACCATGTCAAATGGGCCTTTGGTGTAAAAGCTAGAACTAGCTGCTTCAACTTTAACGTGGTTTTCCACATCCATTATCCGAAGTCAAACATGCTATTAATCATTAAGAATGGGTATGGCATAGAATGAAAGCCTAACGCTCTTGACCATACATCCTCAAATAATCTATGTCAAGGACAAACTCTCCAAAAGCTTAAGCTAATTCTGTGAGCATCCAAAAATGCTACTGTATCTTTAACGATTAATATATAAAGTAATCAAGTTAATTAAGGAAAAAAAAAGGCACCCTGTTGCTCCAAAGAAGAAAAAAATTGTCTTACTATTGGGTTATCTGGAAGTCTGGGATCAGAAATCACAAAGTTCTTTTCTATCCTCTCCAATGTGGTTGCTAGATCAATTCCCTGCCTTATGTCCCTCTCTCTTAGTGAATGCTCCAAATTGTTAGACCACTCTATTTCCTTAGTCATCAAAACCTCAGGTTCAAATATTGGCTTCTCCTCTGCAGAACTCGGAGATCTCCCTTTTAAACTACAATAAAATTGAAAACATTTCAGGCTCAAATAGTGAGTTTAAATTTTTAAGGGAAACATTCATCAATAAATCAATAATAGGAGATATATCTTGTGAATCAAATGTATGCAAAACACACGCTTTCAAAATATATTTTTGGCTTAAATAGCTTTTAGGTTTCTAATATATATCCGGTTTTTGTTTTGAATCCCTGATAAATAAAAATTTATTCTAAGTCCCTGATATATTAAAATTTTTTTTCTAGATCTCTGTCATCAATTAAATGCTGATGTGGCACCATCCCAATGGCTGATATATATCGGAAGAGTCATTGAGATGGTCTCATGTCATAACTTAACTCTCAAGACAGGGACTCGAACAAAACTTTGAATATATCAAGATTCAGAATAATGAACAAAAATTTATGAGGGACTCAACAAAAATTGAGTATATATTAGGGATCTCAAATATATTTAAACCTATGTTTTTTAGCGGTAAGTTAAGTAAGTATATTTAAAAAATGAGAGCTGAATTTTGTCTAAACTTCAAAGAAAAATAAATACCCCTTGAAAGAAATCCGTCCTGATCGTGATGATGTCTTGCTCTTATCTTGACTAGAACTCATGCGTTGGATATTCAGTGGAGAAGCTTGTCTACCAGGTGTGCTTGTATTCCCAATATCAGCAGACTTTGGCAAAACAAAATCAAAATTGAATTTCTCTTGCTCTTCAGGCATGGTAGCAGTATCACCATTCCTATCATTAATAATGGATTTTGGGTCCTTAACAGTTTGGACAACCTCAGTGATGGAACCCAAAGCTTTCTCCTTTTGACGAGCTGGTAAATGAAATTAAATGATTATATGTAAATGCAGAATCTCACACACTACTAAAAATGGCTCAACATATTACCATCATAACGAATTAATGATTTAGGTAATCCATTTGGTCGTAATGCCTTTTCATTCATGCCTTCTGTGTACTTGCTCACCTCAACCTGCATTCTGTAGTAATAACTGTATTAAGCATTAAGCAAATTTAATCTGTTACAACCTTTCTCCATGAAAGCACATTTCTAGCTTTGTTAATCTTAAGAGTTTGTGTAAGGATCATTACTGTTATTTATACATTCCTATCAGTTTGATTGGATGCATGACTTACTTATTATTTTCTTCTTTTAAAAAAAAATATCAAATGTACTAAGCCTCACTCCAGATAATTTAAACCATTTGAAACAACAATTAATAGATATAAGATTAAACTAACTTCCTTTATAGTCCAAAAACAAGCCACAGTCATGATATGTCTAGCAGCAAAAGGATTTTATGTTTTGAAAGTAAAGGAAAAGGAAATGATGAATAAGCATTGTTAAAGATCAAATGTGTGTTTGGTTTGTCATTTGAAATGTCCCATACCATGTTTTGGACAAAAGATTGTCTCTTGTAGTTTACGCCTAAACCATGGTTCTGGAATTTGAGACAGGAAACCTAACACCTTATAACTTTACTGAATGCTTCAACAGTTATGGAGCACCCAAGAATGATTTAACATCTTTAGCACACCCCCTCGCACAAGTGTCTTGTTGGTTTGAAGCATAAATAATGAACAGAGGCCTTGTTCTAAAATTTTACTTAATTATAAAAAAAAGGAGGGCTCTAGGATATCACTCCTAATCACTTTATCTTCGACTCTCTAATACCTTGTCAAAGACACATTTTCTTAAAACTTTGAGCTTTCAAGTAAAGTTACAAGAATGGTTTTATATTTCTATTTCTAACGTGTTTTGCCAATTGGATTTCCATTATCATGTGAACTTAAGTAAAAATGACACAAGTCAATATACATAATTTAGTGATCAAAACAAGGTAAGAAAGGTAGGACTGACCCAATGAATTTGATAGTATTGCCATGGTCATCTTTGATGGGGGTGACAGTGAGAAGATTCCAGAATGGAGTTCCATCTTTCTTGTAGTTTAAAAGTCTGCCACAATAACTTCTTCCATTTCTAGTTGCATCCCGAATTTTGGCCACTTCATTCTTGTCGGTCTCAGGCCCCTGAAGAAATCGACTGCAACCAGAAATTGGCTGCTTGATTAATAACTAGATTTTCTAGTTAATTACCTTCTAAGACTCCTGCACATTAAATTCCAACCCCTCAACCTAAAATTAGCATAAAATTTTGCCATTTACATGGTATGTTTTGTTCAATTAACAGCTTTTCATAGACCAGCTCTTAGAATGTGAGTTTGGGTCTGACTCAACCCTAAAAGTTAGTTCACATGGTAAGGATTATTCTCCACTTATATTATCCAACTCTTTTGGACTTGATGCGTGAATAACATGGTGTGTGACCCTTTGAATACATCTAGGATAAATTCTGATACCATCTTAGAATATGAATTTGAATCCAGCTCAATCCCAAAAGTTATCTCATGGGATGAGGGTTGTCGTTCACCTATATACATTATCTCTAGTCAATGTGAAACTTGTTTTTCTCAATACTAGCTAAGGATGAAGACTAAAACAGCATATATCTTGCTATGTATAGAAAGGCAGGGCACATGCTCACCAATTCCTTCCAATAATCTCTTTTGAAGAATAGCCAGTCATAGTAAAAAAGCCACTGCTGGCATACATGATAGGGCAGTCTGGTTTTGTTGCATCTGAGACAACAAATGTCTGTTGCAGCGTTGCCAGTGCTTCCTTCAACTCTTGTGACACCCTTGGAAACACCCCTAATGATGACTCAGACCCGTAATTTGACTCCCCAGACGTCCGTGTTGATTCAACAAATCTATCTGACAAGTTTCTGCTTTTGTCACCATCAAAAGAGCCACCACTTGTATTCTCTCCCCCTAATGCTTTAAAATTCCCTGAGTCCACCGCAAGACCCCATTCAGCAGTTCTCTCGGCTATGGTTGCTTCGCTTAAAAAATTTTGACCAGAAGACGGCTTCTCTTTTAGATGATTCCTCGAGTAATTGTCTTCGGTTGTACTTTTATCCTTTGTTGCTGAGTTGCCATCAACTGTGAAACCAGGCTTCTTAGCAAATGCCATCCACTTGTTGACAGGTTCCTTACTGTTGTTTGCAGAATTAGAGGGAGCAATTACAGAATCTCCATCCAATCTTACAGCTTTTGTATCATCTTCGTCTCTTCTACTGCTCTTCTGTCCAACATTTTCACTCTCCCACAGTTCGAATATTGGAAATGAATCTGCCTGATCACTGCTGCCAGCAGGATCATTCTTAGCAGACACTTTCAGTTTCTCCATTTATGTACAAACCAAAGGTACCACCACCACCTACCAAAATTTACAAAAAAAAAAAAAAAAAACCAAACATGTAGTTAGATTTCAAGTTAAAATCAATTAATACTAAGAAAAGTTATCCAACATATATATATATATATAAGATGCCTCCAAAGAATTGAGAATGTGGACTTCGTATGTTCAGTCTCACTATGTTTGAGGTAATAGTCATTAAGGACCAAATCATGCAAGTCATACAGAGTCTTTCAGTGATATTAAATGCAAAAAGGATGAATGCAGATATTTTAATTATGTGAGCAGGGTTTCTTGGAAAGACAAAATGTTAATAAGTGTGCCTATGTACATACTATGTAATAAATAACACATAAAAAGAACAATCAAACTGGCCAAAACCCAAAATTCAACAAATCCTGCAGAAAACACGAAAGAGATTCTTCAAGAGAAAGTAATCTCTCACAGTCTCTTTTTGGGAAGATAAACATTGAAACTAGAAGCTTAAAAATAGTCTTGTCTAGTGTCTTGCCTCAGTTGAATAATTAAGCTTCTTCTGTAATGTGTTTCACTTCATGTTCGGCCTCAAACAGAAAAAGATAACGTTCGAGGTTCACATAAATACAATAAAATACGTCACCAACGCCTATATATAGCCAGCCAAACCACAAAATATTTTTGAGGCAAGGAGAACCGTGTAATATCCAATTTCATATACCATTTATTTCATCCACCTTTGTTGAAAATAAATAAACTAAAAATTCGTATAACACATTTTTTAACATGATATTTGAATAATATTGTGTTAAAAAAATAATATTTGAATAAATTAGGCTGGCATTTCGTGAATACAATTTCCTGTTTTTTAACATTTAAGAAGTTAGGATAATGTATAATGTGCAAATTCATGTCAGTGTAATTTACTTTTTTTTTTATTTTGTCACTAAGAAATTAGTACAGAGTATTCATTAAATTTGTTCGTAATTAATGTTTTTGTTAGAAAACTAATAATTATCTTTAATGATTTTTTTAATTACATTTTTTTAGCAAAAAAATTTAAAATATTATTTAAGAACGGCTGAGCCAACAACTTATTGGTAGTATAATTTACTAATGCTTTCAACCACATTTTGTTATTGATTGAAATTCACTTTGTGGACGTAGATTTCATTGGATACTAATTCAACTTTCCTTCTATCCAGTGGTTTTCACTTCTTTATATCATTAGTGGTTTTCACTTTAATCTCAAGCGCGCCCGTCCATTCCAAAAACATAAAGGTCTAAATATTTTTTTTATCTCTATAATTTGAAGTTTTTATTTTTTATTTTTGTACTTATAAAATAAATCGTGTTAGTCCATGTAAAATACCGTTGTTTTATTTTTTATCCTTAAAATACTTTAAATAGCATTTTAAACAAAAAAAATATTTTGAATAATAAAAAAAGTATTGTTTAAAGTGTATTAAGAACGAAAAATAAAATAAATATTTTTGTAAGGACTAAAACGGGAAAAAATTACAGCAAAAAAAGTATATATATATGTAATAACTTGTTGAGAAAATGAGAATTTGGGGAGGTGGGGTCCGAACATTTGTGAGGCCACAAAGTATTTGGCGTGGCATGTTGTTGGAGATAAATTTCGCTGTCGAAATTTAACATTTCGGTTCCCTTTAGAAAAATGACAAGGGAGAATAATAGAGGGGGGAGGTGTGTGTGTGGCATTGCGATGTGGTGTAGTGAACTTCCACGACAACAGAAAAACAATTGGGAATAGTCACCCAATCAGCCATGTAATACGCGCATTATCGTGTATGATACAGAAACCACGTGGGGATCAATAGCCTTTGCTTTGCCTTTGTGATGCCTCCTTAGAACAAAGACACACACCATGGAGCTTTCTCACTGATCCCACCCTTCAACACAAACACAACACAATTGGACAAGAATTGATTGACACCCTTTGGGACACTACACAAGGTAGTAACAAGCTAATTGTAGTTGTACGAATTATTCTAATTTTATGGTACTTAGTTGTTTAAAGGTGAAAACCAACCAGGTAAAGCGCAGTTAATAGATAATTACCAACAAGGGTCGATGTCTGGTCATAAGTACAGAGGAGATTTTGTTTGTTGGGAGGGAAAAAATTCTACTTTAATGATATGTATGCTCAAAAGATAGTCTCGTTATTTCTAGCTAGACAAAGAGACATCTTGTTTTTTTATAAAAAAAATTGATATGATTTAAATATAGAATGTTATTGTTGGAGTAAGTGTGAGCTAGGAATGGAAACATTGACTACCATATGAGTGAAGACAAGACCCATAAATTTTATTCATAAGATTTTGGATTAAAGTGTGATGTTAAATTTACTTATGTGGTTACTCATGGTCTTTTGGGGTAAATCTTTTTAGTGCTTATCTCCCTCGATTGTACAACAATTAGTATTAGAGCTCAATGTTCGACTTGGTGACCGACTCGGACGAGTAAGATGACGACGGTGGATCCTAGGCTGGATGAACAATCACATTGCAAAACAGTTTTATACTGACATCCAATCATATATCACCATTTGAATTACTTTAAGATAATTATTTTAAAAGTCAACAAGCTTACCATACATGATGGGTTGTAATTGGATGATTATATAAAACTTTTACAATGTCATTGCATATCCCTTTTTCTCTTTAAGAGTTTAATATCTATCACTGACGGTATAAAATAGTTTTACACTATCGTCCAATCATATATCAATGTTTAAACTACTTTAAGATGATTATTTCAAAAGTTAACAAACTTATCATACATGGTGACTTGTAATGAAATGACTGTGTAAAAAATTTACATTATTAGTGCATATATATGTTAACTATTTTGTGTGTTGAGAAAAAAGGTTATACACTAGTAGTGTATATGTTTAAAGTCAATTTATTCAACAATGCAGATTAGCCATACTTTTAACTAGGGTTGTCAATACAGGCTGGCCCAACCCATTTTGGCCCGGCCTACTTTTGGACCGCCATAAACAGGCCAGCTCGGCCCACCCCGCTAAGCAAAACGGGCTACCTTTCCTAGCCCGACCCGTTTCAAGCTAGCCCGCGGGCTACCTGCTAGCTCGCCAATTATTTTATTTTATTTTTCTAGATTTTATATTATCCTTGATCATTGTTGGTAACATCAATTTTGAATCTAACTCTTGTCTCTTTATAATTTTTTATAACTACAAATAATAATATACTAGTAGTAAGCAATAAAAGAATAAAAAAATATTACAATAAACCTTAAATACAGGAAGTTTTGAAATGGAGGGATTAGAGGCACACAAGGTGACAAGGTCATCTAGTTTAGGCCATTTCAGAGTCTATAATCTATTTTTTTTTAAAAAAAAGCACGAGCTAAACGAGGCGGGCCTAAACAGTTTACGGGTCTCAAATTCCAGCCCAACCTAGCTTTTTGGAGAACGGGCCAAGCCAACTCGCCGGGCCTGACCCGATTTAACACCCCTGCATTTAACGTGACTAGCCAACTTGATGAGAATCTTGAAACTGGCCAAATACAGGCTAAAGACCCAAGTGAAGAAGGACGAAGGCCCAAGTGAAGAAGGACAAAGCCCCCGAGTGGAGAAGGATGAAGACCCAAGTGGAGAAGGATGAAGGCCTAGAGACAGAGACACTATCAAGACTATTAATTGTTGCTGAAGGCCCAGATTAATTTGAAGGCCCATAATAAATATGTTCTATTTATTTATTTATAATTTTTTTTGGCCCAAACTGTTTTGAAGGGCCATGTCTATTTTTATCTTTTTGTTTAGATACACTATTAGTATTGGTTTTTGTTTTCAATAAAGAAAACTTTTGGCATTTTCATAAAATTTGGTGAGAGCTTCTCTCTGGGTTCCTTGTTGAACCAATCTCAGACTTATCAAGGTAATGCTTGTGGCGTTTACCCTGACTTATCTTCCTTCACTGGAAGTGGCGTCATCCAAATCTCCGTAACCTGTATCAAGCGATCCGCTCCTAGTCAGGTTCACATCATCTGGTATCAGAGCTTCAGCTCTTGATACAGGTTCTATCCTATCCAATTCTTTTTTTTTCTTTGTAATTTTTCTAGGTTCGTGTTTTGTCTTTGTTCTGTTATTTGTTTTCTTGTTTGCGTCTTATTGCGTTCTTGTTTGTGTCTTTGTTTCGTTCTTGTTCTTGTTCTTGTCACGTTTTTGTTCTTGTTCTTGTTTCTTTCAAACTTTGTGTAAAAAAAAATCTGTTTGAACTCTGTTTCAAGTTAAAAAAAAGTTGCAGAAATTTTGAAAAAAAAGAGAAAAAAAGAAGAAGGAAAAAAAAAAGAAAGTGGGTGTTTGATCTTTAAACACGAAATTGAGGCAGTTAGAGACGTTTATTTTGGCAAGTCTGTTTTTCAAATCTTTTTTATTCTATCTGTTATCTTATCTATTATCTTATTTGTTATCTTCCTTGTTTATTCTATTTGTTATCCAAATCTGATATGTTATCCAAATCAAATCAAATTTGTTATCCAAATCAGATCTGTTATCCAAATCAAATCAAATCTGCTATGTAAATCAAATCTAATCCGTTATCCAAATCAAATTCAATATGCTATCCAAATCAAGTCTAATCTGTTATCCAAATCAAGTCTAATATGTTAACCTAAATCAAATCTGATTTGTTATCCAAATTAAATCTGCTACACAGTTTGTGATAATTAAACTGTCTTTCTTGTTATATACCTTGTGTGTCTAATTTGATTCATCCAAGAACTTAAGAGGGAGTGAGTGGTAAAAGGCAAGAGTGAAAACATCACACAAAAGCCTATATTGAGAGCATCAAACATGAGTGAACTACCATCAAAGAGAGAAACACGTGAGTAGAGTGTGGTGAGGTTCTGAATCTTTTTTTTTAAATTACTGCAAAATTATTTGTTCCTTAATCATGGCAAGAGCTGGTGACAATGGTGGTGTATATCATCAACTGGATGGATCTCAGCGCTTATTACTAGACGCGATAACTACACAAATGCAACATTTGTTGAACCGTAACAATGAAGAGCTTTACATGCGAATAGAAGGACTGGAGCACCAAATGAATCCAAATGCTGGGAGACCTTATGGTGGCAACAGAAGGGTCAATGATGGATCGAACCGAATAGAGGGGCAAGACAGAATTGAGGGAGTAAAACTCAATGTATCCTCTTTTAAAGGCAGGAGTGACCCAGACGCCTACCTTGACTGGGAGATGAAGATTCAACATGCATTCTCCTATAATGATTATCCTAAAGAGCAGAAGGTGAAGTTAGCAGCAACTACATTCTCAGACTATGCCTTTGTTTGGTGGAAGAAAAATCAAAGAGAAATGAAGAGAGAAGAAGGGCGGGAGATAGATACATGGACTGAGATGAGATGGGTTATGCGAAAGAGGTATGTTCCAACTAGTTACAGTAGAACCATGCGACAGAAACTCCAGAGGTTATCCCATGAAGGTTTGATTGTTGAAGACAAGGAGATGGAGATGGAACTAGTGAGGACCAACATTGAAGAGGACACCAAAGTAGTGCATGATGGCTTCACCGGCAAGATTTCTTTCCAGCACCATAACTAGAAAATTATTCTTAAACCTCTATCCCTCAAAGAAGTGTGTGATGACCAAATCAGAAGGAGAGAAAAGAGAGAACAAGAGAAAGACAATAGTGAGGCACCACAGAGGAATAGAAAAAGGAAGAGTGATACACTTGAGAGATGGAGTGATACACAAGAGAGAGAGAGTGATAATTCTAATCAGTTAACTATTTATGTTTCTCCTAGTGTTCAGTCCTTATTGCAGGAATTTAAGGATGTCTTTCCCAAGGAGATTCCTCATGGACTGCCACCTTCAAGAAGCATAAACCATCAAGTTGATCTCCTTCCAGAAGCTTCATTGCCTAACAGGCCAACTTACAACAGCAAGCCCCAAGAGACTCAGCATAAGGATGCACAGGCCAAAGTTGAGTATGTGAAAAGATTGTATGACCAAGTGAAGGTGCAAATTGCAAAGAAGAATGAAATCAATGCCAAGCAAGCCAACAAGAAAAGGAAGGAAGTAGTACTTGAACCCGGTGATGATCCTGGACATTTGAGAGCAAATGTTTTCCAAGAAGGAGGGAATGATGAGAATCTTGAAACTGACCAAATACAGGCTAAAGGCCCAAGTGGAGAAGGACGAAGGCCCAAGTGGAGAAGGACAAAGCCCTCGAGTGGAAAAGGATGAAGGCCCAGAGGCAGAGACACTATCAAGACTGTTAATTGTTGCTGAAGGCCCAAATTAATTTGAAGGCCCATAATAAATATGTTCTATTTATTTATTTATAATTTTTTGGGCCCAAACTGTTTTGAAGGCCCATGTCTATTTTTATATTTTTGTTCAGATACACTATAAGTATTGGTTTTTGTTTTCAATAAAGAAAACTTTTGGCATTTTCATAAAATTTGGTGAGAGTTTCTATCTGGGTTCCTTGTTGAACCAATCTCAGACTTATCAAGGTAATCCTTGTGGCGTCTACCCTGACTTATCTTCCTTCACTAGAAGTGGCGTCTACCATAACTTATCTTCCTTCACTGGAAGTGGCGTCATTCAAATCTCCGTAGCCTGTATCAAGCGATCCGCTCCTAGTCAGGTTCACATCACAACCTATGGGTTATGTTATTAGACTCACGAAGGGCCCAAGGAAAGTAACAAAAAAATTAAGGGTGTTGCTAGGTGCACCAGCATTATTGCTTGTGCATCTAGCAATTTTTTATAATTCCATAAATGCCCTTGTGCCTTCTTCTTCGTTTTTAAATTGTTGTTTAAGCTTTTTATCATTTATGGTTCACTTGGTTCGGTTTCTTCTTTGCTTTCTCCTTTTGATGTTGGTTTTTCATTGTTGAGAGAGGTGTCACTTCGGTGGAGGTGAAAGTGTTACGGGTTGGTGGTGATTGTTGCAGTGGTTGGTTTGGTTGCAACGTCGTCGAAGGTATGCCAGTTTTTAGTTTTGGTTTTCGTACCATACAAATTAAGTGATCCGTAAGTTTTAATATAAGTTACAGATTACATGATCCGTATATGTTAAATGAATTATGTAATCCGTAAGTTAAATTAAAACACACAAATTACTTTATCCATATGGTCTATACAGATCATGTAATCCGTATGGTTTATACGAATTATATGATCCGTATAAACCGTATGGATTACATGATCCCATAAACCATGCAGATTAAGTGATCCATATGATTTATTCATATTTTTAAATTTTTTAAAACTTGTTAAAATTTTAAATTTGTTTGAATTATAAATATGTTAGTATTTATTGTTTTAAATAAAAATTATTTGTTTATATGTGTATCTGAAATAATCCATATGTAGATTGATATAGGGTTATTGGTTTTTAATATATATGGTTATCAATTTTAATGTTTATAAAATGGTATGCAGTAAAAAATTATGTAGAGTTTTGTGTGATAGTATATGTATGGTGCGGTTAAGTGTTGCTTGTTTGTGATGTTAAAAATTTTGAATCTGTTGTCAAGATGAACGAAGATCAATGGATGTATGACAATATAATGTTTGAAGAAATTGATATGAATGATGAAAATGAACACAAAGCTGGTGTGAATGAAGAACAACATATTGATTGTTATGATGCGTTCAATACTTATCAAATAATAACAAATACTTATCAAATATAATTTTTTATTAAAAATTATAAATACTTCTCCATTCCAAACAATGACTGCAACATGATCACCATAGGCAGTTAGCACCGATGGGTCACCATCTGGAAAACCCTCGGCATCATCAACCGCTTCTTCAGCATGTTGGAATACCTGTTCAGTTGCATCATCCACGTTAGGAGCATCCTTAGTAACAGCGGCGACAACTTTCCATTGCCTACGTGCGGATGCTGTGAGCCTTCACCACTGGGGAACATCATCTGAATGACGATTATCCTTTCTCCCAAGGGTTCTACCTATAACTCTGCCTAAGGCACGCCCTAAACCTCTAGTTCTAACCATAATTTGTAAATTTTCACATACATAATTTTTTTTGTCAAAATTCAAACAATACTTAAATCAATTATAATACAATCATTCTTAAATAAAAAAAATATTTTATACTTAAAAAAAAACAAATTCATTATATTAACAATTCAAATAAATAACTATTTACAGTTAAAACAAATTTCATTATATTTATAAACAAATACAAAATTAACATATTTACAATTATGATTAATAACTATTTCATAACATAATTCAATATAAATTAATTTTTATTTAAAACACAAAAAATACCTATTTTTATAACAAAATTAAAATTTACATATGTACTCACATAAAAAATAACTATTACAAATCATAATTCAAAATATAATATTTTTTAATAAAATAAACAATAACTATTCACAAACAAAAAAGAAAATTATATATTTGTATTTCATAAAACAAACCTATTTCATAACAAAAAAAATGCTTTTTATATAAAAAATTAACTTTTACAATTAATTTTTAATTTTTTTTAAATAATTAAAAAATAACATACGGATCATGTAATCTGTATGCATGCTGTTGCTAGGTGAGTGAGTTGATCTGTATGTGTAATTTCAACATACAGATCAAGTTGATCCGTATAAACTATACAGATCAAGTTGATCCGTATGGTTTATCGATTTTAAATTTTGTAAAAATTGTTTAAAGTTTAATTTTTTTTTATTAATATGTTTGTATGTAAATTTGTAAAAAAAATATTTGTTTATATGTGTATTTGAAATAATTCGTATGTAGATTGATATAGGGTTTTTCATTTTTAATATATATGATTATGAATTGTAGTGTTTATAAAATGGTATGCAGTAAAAGATTATGTAGAGTTTTGTATAATATTATATGTATAGTGTGGTTAGGTGTTGTATGTTTGTCATGTGGAAATTTTTGATTTGTTGTTAAGATGGATGAAGATCAATGGATGTATGACAGTATAATGTCTGAAGTAGTTGATATGGATGATGAAAATGAACAAGAATGTGGTGTGAATGAACAACATGTTGATTGTTCGGATGCGTTCAATACTTCTCAAGTAACAATCTTCATTATTGTCATTAAATTGATAAAATGAATGTCCCTTTGAAGACTAAAATTGTGTGGGTTGTGTTGTAGGTATTTGCTACCCAAGATGATGTTTTGCAGTGAGCTCGATCAGTTGCTCACGAAAATGAATTTGTGGCGGTGATTATGAGGTCTGACACAAACACTGGTATTAGAGAAAGGACTTCATTTGTGTTAATTGGTTGTGAAAGGAGTGGTCAGTATAGGTCTAGGAAGAAAGATTTTGTTAGAAGAGATACTGGAAGTAGGAAATGTGGGTGTCCCTCCAAGTTTCATGGGAAACCAATGGTTAGAGGGCAAGGTTGGATGGTGAAGTTGATGTGTGGGAATCATAATCATGAATTGGCAAAGTCATTAGTTGGACATCCATATGTTGGGTGATTGACTAGGGATAAAAAGACAATTATTGCTGATATGACAAAGTCAATGGTCAAACCAAGAAACATTATGCTAACGTTGAAGGAGCACAATGTCAATAGTTGTACAACAGTCAAACAAATATACAATGCAAGAAGTGCATACCGTTCTTCCATTAGAGGAAGTGATACTTAAATGCAACATCTAATGAAGCTTCTTGAATGGGATCAATATATTCATTGGCATAGATTAAAGGATGAAGATGTGGTATGTGATATCTTTTAGTGTCACCCTGATGCAGTGAAGTTATGCAATGCATGTAATTTGGTGTTTTTGATAGATAGTACCTACAAAACAAACAGGTACCAACTCCCACTACTTGACTTTGTTGGTGTGACACCAACGGGGATGACATTCTCTGTTGGTTTTTCATATCTGGAGGGTGAACGTGTTAATAATGTGGAATGGGCTTTAGAACAATTTTAAGGTTTATTTCTAAGACGTGATGCCCTCCCTGGAGTTCTTGTGACTGATAGAGACCTAGCATTGATGAATTCGGTGAAAACTGTATTCCCTGAGTGTGCAAACTTGTTGTGCAGGTTTCACATTGACAAGAATGTCAAGGAAAAATGTAAATCCCTAATTGGTCAAAAAAATATTTGGGACTATGTGATGGATGCCTGGGGAAGTTTGGTTGATTGTCCTTCAGAACATCAGTTTGATTATTGCCTTAAGAAGTTTGAAATTGCTTGTTCACCTTGGCCAATGTTTGTTGGCTATGTTAATGAAACATGGATAATCTCCCAGAAGGAAAAATTTGTTACAGCTTGGACGAATAAGGTGATGCACTTAGGAAACACAACAATAAATAGGTATGAAAATGTTCAAGTTTTTCTATTCAAATTTGATGAATAGATGTATTTTAATTATTGTATTTGTTTATTGTTTTTTGTGTATTTCAAGTGTAGGGTTGAATCTGCTCATTGGGCTATAAAAAGAATATTATAAAATAGCCTTGGAGACTTATGTAGTGTTTGGGATGCCATGAGCAACATGATCACGCTACAACACTAAAATTAAAGCATCCTTTGAAACAATTACACATGTGGTTGGACATGTTTTTAAAGTTACCTTATACAAGAGGCTTCTTGGCATGGTTTCAAGGTATCCTTTAAATTAGATTGCTGCTAAGCTTGAGCGTGTACATTATGCTTGTTGTGCCAAGATCATATTTTTTACTCACAAAATTATGAGTTTCTTGTATGAACAAGAATAAGCAAAAAACGCAGAAAAAGGATGAACAAAAACACTTCACAGAAATGTGATTTTTTACTAGAGTAAAAACAACTTTCAACAACCACTTTTATTTAAACTCTGCAGATGCCTCTTGCTGGATACAATCTCTCTACTAATCTAGGCTATGCATAAAAAAGAAATAAAAACACTATCTCAAGTCTAACTAACTTAACCAACTTAAAACTACCTAACTGTTAAATGTTATAACAGAATAACAGAAAAATAGAAAAATAACTAAGTTGGTAAAGTCTAAGAGAAACTAACTAATGGTTGTTAATGAACCAACATACAACAATTCTCAACCTTGGTTCAATAACAATACCTTAACGAGAACAAAAACAATGGCTGCAGATATAGGATTCAATCACCCTTCAGCTGAATTAAGTCCAAACAATGGAAAAATTTGCTGCTTGGAAGAGCCTTTGTGATCATATCAGAAGGATTGTGATCAGTTGAAATCTTCTTGACTATAACTGATCCTGGACCAATAACTTCTCTAACAAAATGCAACTTAATATCAATGTGCTTTGTTCTCTCATGATGCACATAATTTTTGGTAAATCAATGGCACTTTGGCTGTCACAGTGTACTGTGATCACTTCGTTCTGTATCTTCAGCTCCTTTGCAATGCCTTCAAGCCACAAAGATTCTTTCACATCTTCTATAAGAGCAATATACTCAGTTCCAGTGGTTGATAAAGCCACTACCTTTTGAAGGCTAGCTTTCCAACTAATTACAGTGCCAAAGGCAGTGAACATAAATCCTGTGAGGGATTTCTTGAATCTAAATAGCCAGCATAATCAGAATCTACAAAACCTTCAATAGCAGCTATTCTTCTACTATTCCTAGCTCCACTATAAACCAAAACTCTTCCAAGTGATCCTCTGATATATCTGAGTATCCATTTTAGGGCTTGCCAATGTGCTTTGCCTGGATTTTCCATGAACCTACTTACTAGGTTAACTGCATGTGCTATGTTGGGGCAACTACATACCATAGCATACATCAGTGACCCTACAACATTTGCATATGGAATACCTTCCATGTAAATTTTTTCATCATGTGTCTTTGGCGCTTGACTTGTATGGAGCTTAAACTACTGAGACATAGGAGTAGTTACAGGTTTGGAATTTGACATTCCAAACCTTTCAAGAAATTTCTGAGATATAACTCCTGGGACAAATACAACAATTTCCTTTTTCTATCCTGCTTAATTTCTATTCCCAATATCCTCTTGGATGCTCCCAAATCCTTCATTTCAAATTCCCTGCTCAGTTCAAATTTCAATTTTTCAACCTCACTTTTGTTATTACTTGCTATCAAAATATCATCAACATATAATAGCAATATCACAAACTCAGCTTTAGAAGGAAATTTGAAGTAAACACAGTTATCATAGTGACTTCTATGAAACTTTATGTGAGCCATAAATTCATCAAATCTCATATTCTATTGCCTGAGGGATTGCTTTAAACCATACATGGATTTGTTTAATTTGAAAACATAATCCTCTTTACCTCTGACTTCAAACCCCTCGGGTTGTTTCATCAATATCACTTCATCAAGCTTTCCATACAAAAATGATGTCTTCACATCCATTTGTTCTAGCACAAGTTGAAATTCTGCCACCATAGCTATAAGTATTCTGATTGACCTGTGTTTCACTACAGGAGAGAAAACTTCATTGAAGTCAATTCCCTCCTTTTGAGTGAATCCTCAAGCAACAAGTCTAGCTTTAAATCTATCTGGTTCATCTCCTTGGATGCCTTCTTTCTTCTTAAAGATCCACTTGCAGTTGACCACTCTAGAACCAGGGGTTTTTTTAATCAATTCCCATGTATGGTTTTCATGGAGAGACTTAATCTCTTCATTCATGGTACTTAGCCATTTTTCTTTCTCCTTACTAGCTAAGCCAACTTTAAGAGTTTTTGGATCTTCCTCCAAAACTTCACTGGCAGCTACCAGAGCAAATGCTATTAGATCAACATATCCATACCTCTTAGGTTGTTTGATTTCCTTTCTGGTTCTATCTTGAGCTAGCACATAGCCAACTTCTTCTTGTTGTTCTTCTTCAGATTTCTCTTCATCAGGAGGTGAATTAACAACTTGTGTTTTAGCATGTTTGTCCTTAGTCTCCACCTCAAAATTTAATTTTTCAGAACTAGTTTCCTTGCTCTGATCAGTGCTGGACTGAACCATGCTGGGCTTGGTCTTGTAGGCCATCTCAGCTTCATTGAAGACAACATCATGACTCACTAAACACCTCTTAAAACCAGCCTCTAAACACCACAGCTTATACCCTTTCACTCCATCAGGATATAGGTTCCAATTTGTCTTACCTGATGTGAGCATAGGCAACACAGCCAAATACCTTTAGCTATTTTAGACTTGGTGGATGGCTACACCAAATCTCCTCAGGGGTTTTAAAATTTAAAGTTGTTGAAGGACACTTGTTGATGAGATATACAACAGTCATTGCTGCTTCAGCCTAAAAGATCTTGGGTAATCCTGCACTTAGCAACATACATCTCACTCTCTCCAAAATGGTCCTGTTGAATCTTTCAGCTAAACCATTTTGTTGAGGGGAGCCCGCAACTGTCTTGTGCCTTGCAATGCCATTCTTTTTGTAGAAATCATTGAAAGGTTCAGAGCAGAACTCAAGACCATTATTAGTACGAAACCTCTTGATCTTTTTGCCTGTTTAGTTTCCCACAAGTGTCTTCCAGCTTTTGAAGTTATCAAAAGCCTTATCTTTTGTTTTCTAAATATAGATCCACAACTTCCTTGAGTAGTCATCCATAATGCTCAAGAAGTACCTTGCTCTAGAATGAGAGGGGGTCTTGGTTGGACCCGAAAGATTAGCATGAACATAATCAGGGTACCTTTTGTTCTCTATTGCCCAACATTGAATTTGGCTCTGCAGGCTTTGCCATAGACACAATGTTCACAGAACTTCAATTTCTCCATTCTGTCCCCACATAGCAGCTCTTGTTTTGCTAATTCAATCAACCCCTTCTCACTTACATGGCCCAACCTCATGTGCCATAACTCAGTTTTTGATAAAACTCTTCCTGTTGCAGTGGCTGCAGAGCCAATTACGACTTCACCATCCACAAAATAGAGGCCATTCTCCATAATTCCCCTCATGACAATCATGGAGTCTTTAACTACATTCAGTATTCCTTTTTCACCCTTGAACACATACCCTCTTTTATCAAATTCCCCAAGAGAGATTAGATTTCTCTTCAGCTCAGGTACATATCTGACCTCTGTGAGAATTCTCTTAGCCCCATCATGAAACTTGAACCTTATAAACCCAATTCCTTCAATTTTGCAAGGCTTGTTATCTCTAAGGAATACTAACCCATCTGCTTGATCAGAAAATTGTTCAAACCATGATCTGTTTGGTGTCATATGCCATGAACACCTTGAATCCATTATCCATTTAGTTTCTGGATTCTTTTCAGACACCACCAGTGCCTCTGCAGATTCATAGCCATCATCTTGAACAATTGCAGCATTTCCTGAGTCCTTCTCCTATTGTTACTGCCACCATTTTTTTGCCTTTCAGGACAAACTTTCCTTGTATAACCCTCTTTTTTACAGTGATAACATCTGATTTTGAGGACATTTCCTTCACCATTCTTCTGGTTTTCTGGCTTTTGCTTCTTCTTATCAGACTTACTATCTTTCTTGAAGGTCTTACCTCTTGTTGTCAGCCCTTCACCACTTATAGAGGACTTCTTTTCCTTTCTTTCATTCAATTCCTTTGAATTCAGAGTAGCCTGCACTTCATCAAGAGAAACAGAGTCTCTTCCAAACAATAAAGTCTCTTTGAAATGAGAGTAACTCTTAGGCAAAGAGCACAACAATAACAAAGCTTGATCCTCATCATCAATGGTGACATCGATATTTTCAAGATCTAGAATCAGTTTATTAAACAAGTCCAATTGTTCTCTTACTGATCTATCTTCATGCATTTTAAACGAATACAAAGACTACTTTAGGTAAAGACGATTAACTAAAGATTTGGTCATGTACATAGCTTTGACCAAACCCCAACAACAGTTGTTTCCTTAGAGACTTGCCTTAGCACCTTGTCTTCAAGATTGAGGATAATTGCACTGTGTGCCTTTTGCAATAGTGCTTTCTTATCCCCATCAGCCATCATCTTTTCGAGTTTGGCTTCTCCATCAAGTGCTTCCACCAGGCCCTGCTGAACAAGAAGAGCTCTCATCTTCAATCGCCATAGCCCAAAATCATTTTGCCCTGTGAATTTTTCAACCTCATACTTGGTCGAGCCCATTTCTTGAATCGAGCCCAAAATCATCCATGCTCACCGCACCAGTTTGTTGTGCCAAGATCAGATTTTTTACTCACAAAATTATGAGTTTCTTGTATGAACAAGAATAAGCAAAAAATGCAAAAAAAGGATGAACAAAAACACTTCACAGAAATGTGATTTTTTACTAGAGTAAAAATAACTCTCTACAACCACTTTTATTTAAACTCTGCAGATGCCTTTTGCTGGATACAATCTCTCTACTGATCTAGGCTATGCAGAAAAAAGAAATAGAAGCACTATCTCAAGCCTAACTAACTTAACCAACTTAAAACTGCCTAACTATTAAATGTTATAATAGAATAACAAAAAAATAGAAAAATAACTAAGTTGGTAAAGTCTAAGAGAAACTAACTAATGGCTGTTAATGAACCAACATACAACAATGCTGACAAGAATCCTTCTTGTTGTGGTTGTGTCATGAGAACTACGCACGGTCTTCCTTGTGCATGTGAGCTATCTAAATATGTTCTTGGTAGCATCCCATTAGATTCAATCCATATGTTTTGGAGGAGACAAAGTTTTTCAGACCAAGGGTTATCTGAGCCCCAAGAGTGACCATAAAGGAAGAGATGGAAACCATATCTAAGCGATTTGAGGAACTTGATGTTTGTGGTAAAGTAACTCTAAAGAGTAAACTTTGAGAAATTTCATGCCCTAATCAAAACTCTATGTGTCCTCCTCCAGAAAAGGTCAACACTAAAGGTGCACAGAAAAAACCCATGCTGATGGAAGAAACCAAAGATCAACAAAGCATGATCTGTCTTACTGAGTATGTTGATGCTTTACATTCTGTGCAAAATACTAATTCTTCAGTGAAGCGTAATACATCATCTTCTGACCTACCGATTCAAGAAGGACCATGCTGATGTTGGATCAATTTTAGTCGTTTATACACGATTTCATTGACAACATTGTGGATGTCAAAGCTGAAGGTAACCATGGATATCGTGCAATTTCTGCTTTATTAGGTATAGGTGAAGATTCTTGGTCCTTGGTGTGCAACCATTTGCTTAAAGAACTTCGCAAATGGTCAGATGACTATATCAAGCTCTTTGGTGGCATAGACAGATTCGAGGAATTAAGAAGGTCCCTATTTGTTGATGGGTTATCCATGGTATGTCATTTATGTTTTGCTTTTTAAGAATTAACTTTAAATAAATGTGATGTGTATATTTGTTTGATTCAGGTTACTATGGATAAGTGGATGGATATAACTGAGATGAGATATGTCATTGCATCACGATATAATGTAATCCTTGTATCGTTGTTGCTACAACAAAGCATGGCATATTTTCCTCTTAGAAGTCAACCACCAACAGATTCTTCTGTGCATCGCATAATATGTATCGGTCACGTCTATGGCTATCATTTTGCTCAGATAGACTCAAGATAGTCCTATTTTTAAATTTATGCAATCATTTGTGTTATAATAATGTAAAATTGTTTGTGCATGTACAACATGTTTATTTAAAAGACTATTGTCCTTCACCGCCTCTAGCATTGTTATGGTCTAGGAATTGTCATCCTTAGGCAAAGTAGTGGCCAACTCCATATATTAGTAGAATGCATCAGTACAGAAACTTGATGATGTTGAAAAGAGACTATGTTGACATAACTAAAGACTGAACATGTAGCTTCTAATGACTTTTTAATGTCCTACATTAGTATATAATTGTTAGGCTGCAAATTCACATAATTTTCAGTAGCTTTGTATGTTAAATTTAATTGGCAAAGGTGTAGAACTTATGGATATACTGTTATGTCATTACTAGGGTTACCTGGTACGTTTAACGATTACATAATTTAAAATAATTTGTTAACGTTAAACCTAATATTTAGAGGCATAAACATAGACTAAAAATTATAAACCAAAATAAGTTAACATTTACAAAATGTTTGGGAAAACCAAAATGTTGCCAAATACAAGAAAATTATAAACATAGTCAAAATATTAAAATATCAAATGGATGACGTCTATGGTTGATCCGTGGGCCGCCTTCGTCGCGACCTGACATAAACATTGTCATCTGGTGTGACACCCCTAGCGATCCTTAGATAGTCTTCCATGACCTCGTGTATTTATGTGCCTACAGTGACTATCCTTAGGTTGAGCAAATGCTCCAACCTTTCTGCGATTGCTTGGCAAGCCTCCTATGACATTGAAAACAATCCATAAAGTATTACAATAAGTGAACTAAATGACATTTGATAAAACATTAAAGCAACATTGTCTACCACTTCATGTCTAGGCTGCTCCGCATCAGAAGGGGCATGTGCCGGTGCTGCTACTGGTGCCACTGGAACCTCAGGGATATGTGGCTCCACATATGTGTCATCTTGCGTCACAGGTGGATGTCTGGCCGAATCAACAGGCAGTGTTGGTGTCATGAATGAATGAGAAATCATGAAGAACCACTGCATGTAGTCTGATGCACACTATCCTGGCACAACACAAATCTGCCCCACTGCTGCAAGATAGTCAAAGTAATGCATCCACCTATTGTCAATATCTTCAAATGATAACATTGAACCCGTAGTCTATGGAGGAATGTTCTAAACATATCCAAATTGCCGCACCACCCTCTCTGGTCGGTGTCTGGCGACAACGGGACCTCAATGTGTACCAATAATCTTTTAAAGAAAGAATGATTATAACATTAATAAGTATAAGGGTTAGAAGAATTTAAAATTAAGTATCTAATAGTCATATGATGACGTAATGATTACTTAATTCTTTATATTAGATACTTAAGGTGAGAAATAATCCTTATGCAATATCTCTCTGTATGTATAAGAGATGTTTTCTCTCTATGAAAAGTTCTGGGTTTTTGGTGAGTGTATCCTTTAGTTTTTCCGGTGAGTTTCCCTGTGAGCTTTTGACCTTTTTGATTGTGAGACTACCTTCCTAAACCTTTCCTGGTTATTTGCGCTTCTGAATACTATGGAACAACCTGATATTGACGGCTTGAACATTGAAGATGAAGTGGATATGGAGTTTAACATTCCAGAATCTGGTGAAAGCGAGATAGACCTCTCCCTCTTCCTCGTAGGTCGTTTTTGACTAATAGATGTATTCACGTCCCCATCATGAAGGAACAAATGGCTGAAGTATGGAGACCTATAGAGGGAATCGCCATTGATGAACTCAATCCAACTCTCTTCATTTTCAGCTTTTATCACAAAGTGGACGTTCAACAAGTTCTAAATGGTGGACCTTGGCATTTTGACAAGCACATGCTGATTTTAGGACCTTGGCATTTTGAGGCACTGGGGACCAGAAATACGTGTGGAGATGCAAAGACTTGGTGGAAGTGGAGGGTCACGGTGGCTCCAAGAGGGAGATGACAAAAAAGCGTGAATCCAATCGGGTGGACCGTCTAACATCAATACTGATATTAATTGCGTTAACTCAAAAAATGCAATAAATTGTGTTAACTCAATACTGAAAACCATTCACAAATTCATGGTCGAATTATTGCGTAGCTAGCAATGCCCCTTCGGCTCAAACAACATTAAAATATGTCATTCAATGCCAATTAATGCAGACAATCAAGATGCAATGATTGTTGACAATCCCAACAATACTGGAGGTTGAATAAAGTGCACCGGACCCAACCTTTACCCAAGCCACAGTTACACCTACCCCCACAATCCAAAATCCTAATATCCATTTGACCACCCACGCTTACCCTCACCCTACTTCTGACCCACACACTAAGCCAACCTCTCCGCCCAGCAAACTCCCTATCCCTTCTACCTAATACCCAACCAACCTCAAACACAAGCAACGTACCAAAAACTTCTTTTCAGTGGTGGGCCCTGACTAGGGGTGGAAATGAGCCAAGCCAAGCCAAGCCAAGCTTTACTAGGCTTAGGCTCGACTTGAGCTTGGCTCATTAACTATCATAGGCTTTTTTTAAAGGCTCGGCTCGACTCATATAAAAGTCTGGCTTGGCCTATGAGCCTATTTGAAAACCTGCTTAAAGACGTCTTTAACCAATTAATTGTTTTAAAACCTAGTGAAATACTAACTAAAAAAAGAAACTTATAAAATTTCGTATAAGTAATGTACAAATCCAAAAATAATTGATAAACAAAATCATATTGAATTCAAGTTATTAAAACACAAAGTATATCAAAAGAAAATGAAAAAAAGAGCATAAAATTAAAAAATATATGGATTAGAGATGATTTATACTAATATAGCCAAATAAAAATATTTAAATTGTCTGAAAATGTCTTTACAAAATATTTTTTTCTTTGGAAGTTTTAATTTGGTTGTATTATCCTTTTAACTTGAGTCTTTTTCTTTTTGAAAATTTTCCACATGCAAGTGAACTCTCTAAAAACTTTATGCCACTTCATCCTGTCATTCATAATGCCAAAAAAATGGTATAGATAATAGTTATTATTATTATTATTATTATTATTATTATTATTATTATTATTATTATTATTATTATTATTATTACTTAAACAAGTCAGCTTGTCAAGCTTAACAAGCTTTTTTTTATAGTTTGGCTTTGGCCTTTTTATCTAAAAAAGCTTTTCAAAAAGCTTGAGCTTAGCCTTTATAGTAAACAAGCCAAGCCGAGCCGAGCCTTAAATAGGCCGAGCCATTGGCCCTAGACAAGCGGCTCGGCTCATTTTCATCCCTAGCCCTGACAACCAGGCTCACCAGGGCCAATGAGTATCCTGAGTTAGAACTGTCGGGGTTTGGGCAACCCAAGCACAGTTTCAACACTTCCTTGTCTGAGCATATCGTGTAAACATCTTTTTTCCCTATGGAACTTTGGTTCATTCAAATTGCATTGAGAAAATATGTTCAATCACATTTATGTGGGCGCAAAATTGAGACTGTTAGACAATCACATTTTTATGACGATGGAATGGCCTATTCTGAAGCTAGGAACAAGCTGTCAAATCTACTTGCACAAGAGGAATCATACTGAAAATAGAGAGTAAAGGTCTACTGGCTGAAAGAGGGAGATGTCAATTCCAAAATTTTCCACTCCGCTGCTTCATCCAAGAAAAAATACAATGCTATTACTTCCTTGTCTCGTGAAGATGGAACAGTAGTCCATGATCACCATGTTGTGTTTTGATGCTTCTTCCTATTTTGACAATCTTTTCTCTAATGATATCCACTGTAATGATATTTCACTAGTTATCAATAATATCCCAACTTGTGTTTCTTCCAATGACAACGACTCCCTTCTTGCCCCCTTTACAATAAAGGAATTTAAAAATGCTCTTTTTCAAATGAATTCTGATAAATCCACTGGTCCTGAAAACCTAAACCCTGTTTTCTTAAATTTTTTTAGCATTTGTGTGGCCCTGAATTTTCAAATCAGGCATAACCTGGCTTGACAAGGGTTCTTTCGCCCCTTCAAATAAATAAAACTATCATTTTTCTTATACCCAAAACAAATAACCCTACATCAATGAGTGACATTAGACCTATATCCCTTTGTAATATCCTCTACAAAATAATTTCAAAGGTCCTTGCAAACCGTTTGAAACCTATTTTGCCGAAAATAATTTCAAAAGAGCAATCCGCCTTTGTTGAGGATCGTTCCATTCTTGACAATGTCCTTCTAGCCTCAAAAGTAATTCATCACATGAGAAGTAAGAGAAAAGGAAAAGTGGCTGAATTGACACTAAAAGTGGATATTAGTTAATCTTTTGATAGGGTTGATTGACACTACCTTCTTAGTCTTTTGAGAAAAATGGATTTTCATGAGAATCGGACAAGTGTAATAAAAGCAAAGAAGGAGATAGGAAAAGAAAAACTCCCTAAGTCATGGTGGAGGAAGAGTAGGGTGGAGTAAGGAAGTCTCTTCCACCACTACGTCCACTAAAGAAGGGTTCGTGAGGAATGGCTTAAGTCGATGTCCATTGACCTTGAAGCTCTTGTTTGTGGAGTCGCTTTTGATCTCAACTGTACCATAAGGAAAAACATTAGTAACAACAAAAGGACCAATCCACTTAGACCTCAACTTACCACTCATGAGTCCAAGCCTAGAATTATACAATAACACTTTTTGCCCAACCACGAAGTCTTTTTTAACTATCATGCTATCATGGAACTTCTTGGTCTTTTCTTTGTAGAACTTGCATTCTCGTAGGCTTCTAGGCGGATTTCATCTAACTCACTCAGTTGCAACTTCCTTTCCTCGCCAGCTTGATCCATAGAGAAGTTGCAAGTCTTCACTGCCCAGTATGCTTTGTGCTCAATTTCCACTAGATGATGACATGCCTTTCCAAAGACAACCCGATAAGGAGACATTCCTATGGGTGCTTTGTAGGCAGTCCGATGTGCCCAGAGAGCATCATCAAGCCTGGTACTCCAATCTTTCCTGCTTGGCTGCACAATCTTCTCTAGAATTCTCTTGATTTCCCTGTTAGAAATTTCTGCCTGTCCATTAGTCTGGGGGTGGTATGGTGTGGATACCCTGTGTACCACCCCGTACTTTTTAAGCAGGGCATGCATTGTCCTGTTGCAAAAATAGGTTCCTTGATCACTAACAATTGCTTTAGGTACTCCAAACCTGCAAAACAGATTAGACCTGACAAAGTCTGCGACAACTTTAGCATCATTAGTTCTGTGTGCTTGGCTTCCACCCATTTTGAAACATAATCAACTGCAAGGAGAATATAAACATAACCAAAAGAGACAGGAAAAGGACCCATGAAATCTATACCCCAGACATCAAACACCTCACAGAATAGCATAGGTTGCTGAGGCATTTGTTGTCGCCATGTAAGTGTATTTCCTGCTCTCTGACACTGCTCATAAGTGCTGCAGATCTTCCACGCATCTTTAAAGATGGTGGGCCAATAAAAACCACAATCAAGCACTTTGCGAGCTGTCCTTTGAACACCCAGATGACCTCCCGGTGCGGAAGAATGACAGAACTGCAGGACTGAGTCAGTCTCATGATCTGGAATGCACCGTCTAATGACCTGATCACTGCACAATTTCCACAAGTAGGGGTCATCCCAAATAAAATGCTTAGCATCACTTTTAATCTTATCTTTTTGGGCCTTAGATGCTAAGGGAGGAAAAACAGAGGCAACTAAATAATTGACAATGTTAGCAAACCAGGGAGTAGAAAGAGAGTCAGAAATACTATACAATATATACAAATGATCATCCGGGAAATCATCCTGAATAGGTGAATCTGCATCAGAGACACGTTCGATCCGACTCAAATGATCAGCAACTAGATTTTGTGCTCCGCTCCTATCACGGATCTCCAAGTCAAACTCTTGGAGCCAGAGCATCCATCGGATCAACCTAGGCTTAGAATCAGCCTTCTTCAACAAGTACTTTAGAGCTGCATGGTCAGTATAAACAATAATGCGAGTACCAAGCAAATAAGATCGAAATTTTTCAAGAGCAAAAACTATGGCTAGAAGCTCTTTCTCAGTAGTAGTATAATTTGCTTGGGCAGCATCTAAAGTCCTAGAAGCATAATATATCACCCTGGGCAATTTATCAATTTTCTGAGCAAGGATAGCCCCCAATGCATAATTTGATGCATCACACATAAGCTCAAAAGGGGCTGTCCAATCGGGTGCCTGGATGATGGGGGTGGTAGTCAACGCTCTTTTGAGGCAATCAAAAGCCTCTTTGCATCTGTCATTAAAGTCAAACTCCACCTCCTTTTGCAACAAGTTGGACAGTGGAAGGGCTACTTTGCTGAAATCCCTTATAAAGCGCCTGTAGAATCCTGCATGACCAAGAAAAGATCGCACCTCTCGCACACAAGAGGGGTAAGGCAATTGTGAAATAACAGAAATTTTTGCAGGATCTACTTCAATGCCCTTATTGGAAATAATGTGGCCTAAAACTATACCTTGCTCAACCATAAAATGACATTTTTCAAAATTTAGAACAAGGTTAGTTTCAATGCATCTATTCAAAACTTTTTCCAAACTATTCAAACAACCATCAAAAGAGGATCCATATACAGTGAAATCATCCATAAACACCTCTATGCAATTTTCTAAAAAATCACTGAAAATACTAATCATGCACCGCTGGAAGGTACCAGGGGCATTGCACAGGCCGAAAGGCATCCTCCTATAAGCAAAAGTGCCAAAGGGGCAGGTGAATGTGGTCTTTTCCTGATCCTCAGGAGCAATAGTAATTTGCATATAACCAGAAAAACCATCAAGGAAACAGTAGTGGGATTTACCTGCCAGGCGTTCAAGCATCTGGTCAATGAATGGCAGGGGAAAATGGTCCTTTTTGGTAACCTGGTTCAGCCTCCTATAGTCAATGCAGACTCTCCAACTGTTCTGCACCCGAGTAGGAATCAGCTCCTCCTTCTCATTTCTAATCACTGTGAGGCCAGTCTTTTTCGGGACTACCTGGACGGGACTCACCCATTGGCTGTCGGAGATAGGATAAATGATTCCAGCATCCAAAAGCTTGGTTATCTCCTTCTTCACTACATCAAGAATCACCGGGTTGAGTCTTCTCTGTGGCTGTCTTACTGGTTTAGCTCCATCCTCTAAATTTATTCGATGCATACATGTGGATGGGCTAATACCAGGAATGTCTGCCAGGGTCCAGCCTATAGCCTTCTTATGCTTCTTGAGAACTGACAACAACTTCTCCTCTTGCTCATCAGCAAGGGAGGCAGATATAATCACTGAAAAACTCTTGCTATCATCCAAGTAAGCGTATTTTAAATTTGATGGCAGAGGCTTCAATTCTGGTGTGGTCGGCTGGACAGTGGTAGAAGGAGATGGTTTCTCAGCCTTTACCTCATAAAGAAAGTCAGAGGTATGTGTACTTCCTGAAACATGGTTAGTCCTATCTGACTCTATAAAATCAATCTCAAGAGGTAAAACACCACCACCAGGCATGCAATCAATATCACTCTCAGATTCACTCTCAGCATCAAATTCAGGCATATGATCAAGTACAATTTCAGACTCAATGCATGAAGAGTGAGAGGCATGCAGATTAGAGTAAAGATCAGTCATGTATTCATCAACAACATGGTCAATTATTTCAGCACGAAATACAGAAAGATCTTCAGATGGGTATTTCATAGCATCCAGAATATTAAAATGAACAGTTATATCACCAAACTCCATGGACAGTGTGCCTGCATAAACATCTATCTTAGTTCTAGCAGTTTTCATAAAGGGTCTGCCTAGAATGATGGGAACTGATCCTTGAGAAAATCCATCTTCCATATTCAAGATATAAAAATCAACAGGGAAAATCAGTTCACCAACTCTAACTAAGACATCTTCTATGAAACCAACAGGATAGGAAACACTTCTATTAGCTAAATGAATTACCACATCAGTTGACTGCAAGGGACCTAGAGATAGAGAATTAAAAATCGACAGAGGCATAACACTAACAGAGGCTCCTAAATCTAGCATGGCATTGTCAAACTTACTATTCCCTATAATACAAGGTATGCTGAATGTACCTGGATCTTTGCATTTTTCAGGAATTTGAGGAACATATTTACCAATCAATGCGGAGACATTTCTGCCCATGCTAATTTGTTCACTTCCTTTAAGCTTCCGCTTATTAGTGCACAGCTCCTTCAAGAATTTGGCATATCTTGGAATTTGCTTTATTGCATCCAACAGAGGTATGTTTACCTCTACTTTTCTAAACGTTTCCAAGATCTCTTTCTCTGCCTCTTCCATTTTTTTGTTGGAAACTGCTCTTGGAGGGAATGGAAGAGGGGGAATGTGCTGCTTCTGCAAATCAGAATTACCTGTGGAAGAAGATTCACCTGCACAGAAATTGTTAGGTAGATTTTTGTCATCACCTTTTTCTGGAATAGAGTGAAGTTTGGCAGGTTCATTTGCAGATGAGGAAGGTGCTACGGGTTGAGGTCCTTGACACTGCTTTCCCGACCTCAATGAAATGGCACTGACATTTTTGGGGTTTTGGACAGCTTGAGAAGGCAGCTTGTCAGAATTCTGGGACTGTTGTTGATTCAATTGAGTAGCTAATTGTCCCATCTGATTGGTTAAGCTCTGAATGGAGGCTTTGGTCTCTTGCTGAAACTGCATGTTCTGCATAGTCATTTGCCTCACAAGTTCTTCGAGGGAAGGTTGTGGAGGGGCCTCAACTGTTGGCTGTTTCTGGGGTTGTTGCTGTTGTTGGATTGGTGGAGGAATGTATGGTCTGCTTGGGCCAACAGCATTTTGGAAGGAAGGAGCAGGCTGCTGTTGTTGTTGCTGAGGGCTGGACCATCTGAGGTTAGGGTGATTCCTCCATCCAGGGTTGTATTTGTTGCTGGAAAGGTCATAATTGCTCTGCTGTGGTTGATTTTGCTGCTGAGGTTGAGGAGGTCTATTGTAAATATTTGCAGCATAAGCTTCAGACTGCTCAATTGCTCCAGGTTGCTGCATGGAAGGGCAAAGGTCTGTATGGTGGTCAGCAGAGGAGCACAAACCACAAACCCTTGCGACAGGTACAGATTTCTGATTCAAGGCCAACTGGGTTACCAAGTTGACCAACGCATCCAGTTTGCCTTCAAGCTTCTTAGTTTCAGATGATGCAGATGGGTTTGTAGCTACCTCATGCACTCCTCTAATGATTATGGCATCATTTCTGGCGCTAAACTGCTGGGAGTTGGAGGCCATCTTCTCAATTAAATTTCTGGCTTCAGCAGGAGTCATGTCTCCAAGGGCTCCACCACTGGCAGCATCTATCATACTTCTCTCCATATTACTGAGTCCTTCATAAAAATATTGGAGAAGAAGCTGTTCTGAAATCTGATGGTGGGGGCAACTGGCACATAGTTTCTTCAATCTCTCCCAGTACTCATACAGGCTCTCTCCACTGAGTTGTCTAATACCTGAGATATCCTTCCTGATGGCTGTGGTCCTGGAAGCAGGGAAAATTTTTTCTAAGAATACTCTCTTAAGGTCATCCCAGCTCGTGATGGACCTTGGAGCAAGGTAATACAGCCAGTCCTTTGCCACTCCCTCTAATGAATGAGGAAAAGCCTTCAGAAATATGTGATCCTCTTGGACATCTGGGGGTTTCATGGTGGAGCAGACAATGTGAAATTCTTTCAAATGTTTGTGCGGGTCTTCACCTGCAAGGCCATGAAACTTTGGAAGCAAATGAATCAGTCCAGTTTTAAGAACATATGGGACATCCTCATCAGGGTATTGGATGCACAAGCTTTCATAGGTGAAATCAGGTGCAGCCATTTCCCTTAGAGTCCTCTCACGAGGTGGAGGTTGTGCCATGTTCTCAGAATGTGCAAAATCAGAATGCTCAGAATCAGAATGCTCAAAATTATAATGCTCAAGATCAGGATGTTCAAAATCACCAATAACAGAATGCACAGATTCACCAGTTATGGAATGCTCAGAATGATCAAAAGGTATAAAATGATGCCTAACTAATCTATGAAATGTCCTATCTATCTCAGGATCAAAGGGTTGTAAGTCAGATGGATTGCCTCTAGTCATACACTACATTTAGCATGCACACAACTAGTTGCCTTGTCATGTAAATAAAGGTGTAGGTTTGAACTACAGCTACCCTCAAATGATATCCAAATGACTTGAAATTTTGTGAGCAACCTTATAAAATGATGAGAAGATAGCACAAAAAATTTCAGACAAAAATTCAAATTCTAACTATGAAAGCTAAAATTGGTAGGTTAAGAAAAATAAGTGAATAAAACTTGAAAAATAAAAAACTTTTGACAGAATCGCTTTTTTTGGATGATGGAGACCTCAGCCGGCCTATGGCCGGCTGCCACGGCGTAGGAAATTTTTTTCTACCACAAATGCATATATAATAATTGCGATTCTGATAAGCGGAGCAAAAGTTATGGCCGTTTGAAGTTTTGACAAACACAAAATTTGCTAGTTTTTTTTGGAACTTTCAAATCTGACCAAACTAAAGGCTCTAGCTATTTTTCCCACAAAATATGGATTAAAAGAAGTTACCACAAAAAAATTCAGCCAAAAATAACAACCCTAGCTACTAAAACAAAAAATCCCAATTAATTCAGCATGGGTGGTCGCTAAAATCCGTCTCTAATTGATTTCTACTACTACTCTGTTTTTCCGCAAGCTGATTTCTACTACTACTCTGTTTTCAAGCACAATCTTCACAGCAAAACACCCAAGACTGAAACAGGGGAAACGCTTAATGGTAAAACTGAAACAGAACACACATTAAACAAAATACCAGGACACTAATCAACACTAACACACATACTAACACAATACTAACAATTAAACATAAAACACGAAAGGATTAAACACACAACACTAGCTAGCTATTATGAACCTTTGGACACTGCTCCCCGGCAACGGCGCCAAATTTGATCGAGGCCGTACCCGAATCAAATAAACATGAAAATGCAGTAACTAGGAAGTGATCCTAGGTCGTTTCCCAACGAGCAGTGACAAGCCAAATGTTCATAATATACTTGCAGTAACAGTAACGATGGGGGGGGGGGGGGTTTGGTTGTTTGGTAATTAAAGAGCAGAACAAATAAAATGGAATACGAAACTACTAATATTAAAAACGGGTTGTTTCCTCTGATTCAGAAGCCACTCTCTTATCCTGGGTTATGGAGAATTCGTCCCTAACAGTCAACCACTTAATCCAACCCTATTTCAATTTACTAAGCGAAAATCAACTTAGGGTTTTCAATACGTGATTAGGCACCACATACACCAGTTAGCCCTTTGTCCATTAAGCATGAACGCAAGTTAGGCTCAGAGGCAATTAATCGAACACGAAGCGTGCACTGATTAATATTCACGAAATTGGGATAACTGGTGAAGGGAAAACTGCCAGGAAACCACATTACAAACGAAACCTCAAAGAGAGTTGGGCTTCGTCCTCAAAAGGAAACAACACCAGAAAATCTAGCCTTCCATGGATTCAAACAGAAAACGCAAATGAAACATGAAGCAAAAACGTAAATGAACAAGAACGTAAATGAACAGAAACGTAAATGAACAGAAACATAAATGAAAGTAGAAGAAGAAGCAAGAATGAACTCGTAATTAGAAGCAGAAAACGGAAATTTGCATTAAGAACGAAAACTGTAACAAGGGCACAGAAAAACGTGAAAACCTAAAACCAAAGCTCTGAATAATGAAAATAGCATAGCAGAATAGAATGCCCTGCACGAATCCCAAGGCAACTATTTAAAAAGAGTCACTCAAAGTCACTGGGCCCTATTACAATACTCTGGCCCAAAACGAAATAAACACTGAACAACATAAAATTGCGAAATTTCCTAATTAGAAATTAACTAAGGTAAGCGCTGCTTTATTTGCCCTCTTCAAGTCCACAACCAAAATCCGGATTAAGCCCAATGTTTCATTAATTCCTGAAATTAGATTAAAAACATCAAATTAGCTAAATGAGCCCAAATAATAAAACTGCCTAATTAATTGACAATTAAGACCAATCAATAATTAAAATGGTGCAAAAAGGGTTTAGAAAATAGAAGAAAATGATGGCACATCAGTCATTCTACACCCTTCGTCAATCGTGGCCGACAAGCCCACTGACACGCGGAGATTTACATCATCTTCCGCACTTACAAGATCTGTCATACTGACTTTTGAGTCACGCTGACGGGCGGAAATACCCGAGTGGTTATCCGTATAAACATTCTTTTGCTATCTGTAAGACAGAATGCTTGATAGCATGCAGAGACTGACATCGTCTTCTGCACCTTTTGTTCCCCCGGGAACAACAAGTCATTTGCATGCGGAAATTTTATGGTCACCCGCGACTCTCGTCAACCGAGAGGAACGAAATTAGTGTCTTATCTTTACTTTCCTTTTATCTCCAATAAAAGACAAGTAAAGAGGGGCAACTGTCATACCCTAATTTCGTCCGGGGACCTTTGCTTGATGACATGCAACTTTTGTTTGGTGCTTGTGAGGTACTTGGCACCCATCATTAGGCAATTTGTGAAATTCCGGGACATGCCGGAAAGCAAAAGAAAATATTGATGCACAATCCGTAAGGTTCCGTGACACACCGGAAATCAAATGGAAGCATCGTTGCACAATTAGTGAGGTTCCGTAACATTCCGTAAGTCAACAAGGGGATGATTATGTAATCCACAAGGTTCCGTAACATTACGGAAAGAAAACAAGTATCGTTACGAAATTCGTAAGTTTCCGTAACTTTACAAAAAAAGAATCACCAAAAAAAGGCAGGGGTGTACTTAGTAAAAATGGGGGTGCAAATAGCAACCAGGCCCACTTGGGCCCTCCAGAAGATTCCTCCAGAAGGCTGTTGCTTCTGGAGGAAGCAACCCTGCTCGCCTGGGCGAGCTGGGTGGCAAGCTTCTCCCCCAATTTTCTATAAATAGGGGGAGAAGTGAAGTGAAAAAGGGTTCAGCCCCTTAGGCACTTCTCTCTCTTTCGAATTTGCTTGGAAAAATTGTTTCCGTGAAGAAAATCCAAGCTGAGGCGCTTCCGAAACGTTTCCGTAACGTTTCTGTGAGGAATTTCGCGAAGGTTTTCGACCGTTCTTCGATGTTCTTCATTCGTTCTTCATCGTTCTTCAGTCTTCAACGGGTAAGTACCTCAAACCAAGCTTTTCAATTCATTCTATGTACCCGTGGTGGTCCACACTTGGTTTCGTGTATTTTTATTCTCGTTTCATTTACTTTTTATACCCCCTTTTGACGTGCTTAAGCCATTTTATTTAAGTTATTTCTCGCTTAACCTAAAAATAAAATAAATTTCCACCGATCGTTTGAATTGTATTATCCGTTAACTTCGGTTAAAATGAATTCCGACCGTTCGGTCGTGCCGTAACCACGTTGGAAATCAAAAAAGAGGTAAAATAATAATATAATAATAAAAAAAACGTCTTTTAGTAAAATAAAGCGGATAATCAATCGGACGTTTTCTCTTTGGGATTTCTCATTCTTAATTGAATTGACTAATAACTAAAGTGAAACTAAGGCTAAAATCAACTCGCCTAGTCAAGCTCGTCCATAAAAATAGGTTTTTGAAGTTTATCATTTCAATTTCTTACTAAGTAAAATGGATCATTTTCAAGGTCCAACGCCTTAAAATGATCACCTTTTAAGTAAAAAAGAATCACTTGATAAGAAAGAACTACGTAGGTCTGATTTCCTCATCGCAATTGAGGAATACGTAGGAGCAAAGGGAAACACCCTTGTCGACCACAAAAAGAGAAAAAATATAAAAAGGGTATAAAGGATATAAAGACATAAAAAGGGAACGTAAAAATCAAAGTCATGTTTGCACATTCGATTAAAGGCTGCCGTCCCTTGGGACGGACGTGTGGGGTGCTAATACCTTCCCCGTACGTAAATACAACTCCTGAGCCTTTCACATAAAAGTTCGTAAATCGCGTCTTTTCTGGTTTTTCTGACGTTTTCCTCAAATAAACGTTGGTGGCGACTCCGCGCGTATTCTTTTTGTGGAACACGCATCCCGCGAGTCACGCGTCGCCCTCCCGCCGAAGGGTAGGTTGCGACAATGCTTATAGTGTTCATTCTACATATCATTGTCTTATTGATACCATCCTAGACAATGATCATCTAGCTAAAAGTTAATATGAGCTAGATGAAAATTTGGAAGTTAGGTGTTCCACCGAAAGTGAGACATTTTCTTTGGAGAACACTTAGAGGATGCTTACCTACAAGGCAAAGGCATATTTTGAAAGGAGTTCAACGTCCCTACAATTGTTGCAATTGTTTAAATCACTAAAAGAATGAAAGGCATATTTTTGTTGTGTGTGGCAAAGCCTAAGAATTCTGACTGCACAAATTTGTTCAACAAAATCCATCCATTAATGCTTTCCTCAGAAGGTTTTTTGAATTGATCTTCAACCTCTTGGAGACTCAAATGGAAGAACAGAACAATAAAATGGCTATTACCTTATGGAGCATATGGAAATTGCAAAATCAAAAGATTTGGGAGACCATGGAGCCTAGACTAGATGCGACATTCAACCTAGCCATGGGCTATTTTGCATAATGGCTATCAGTGAGAACTAAAAACCAGGATCCAGTACAAGATCGAACTCAAAGAACAACCTCCTAGTCTCCTCCCCCACACAACTGCACCATGTGTAATCTCGATGTAGCAATATTCATGGAACAAACCTCCTTTGGAATAGGTATGTGCCTTCATGATGACAATGGCTCTTTCATTCAAGCACGTTTTGTTATGTTTCATGGTATCCCTAGGCTTGCAGTAGCTGAAGCAGTGGCTCTCTAGAAAAGCATTGAGTGGATTCAATTACTAAACCTTAGCCATGTGATCTTCGAAATTTATTGTAAGATGATAATATGCCACTTGGGCACGAGTAGGATAGGATTTTCAAATTTTAACTCTATCCTTACAAGTTGTGAACATAGTGTTTCTATTGTATCAAACTTAGAGGTAAGTTTAGTTAAGAGGCAAGCAAACCTTGTGGCTCATAAGCTAGCAAGGGCATCAAGGTTACATGTTGGCACTCATGATTACCAATGTATTCCTCAACATGTTTTCTCTACTATCATTGATGAAATGAAATAACCATATTTTCTCTAAATAAAAGGTGAGAATTTACAAGACCTTAATGTAATGATACATTTGTGTAGTATTGTTTATTATGCAGTGTCTATAATGTTTATTTGCCAACAAGATAAAAATGTTACTCCCTAAAGTTGGTACTTAGTGGTATGCTTCCTATAATGAAAGATGTAGCCTGATAAGCTGAGGAATGAATGATAAGGGCTTACTAACAAAAGTCTTGGGAATATTGTGTCAAGTGATGAAGTACCTGAAGAGTTAGGGCAACACCTTATTGTAGAAGCAAGCTTCATGATGATGAATCAAGTAGTTTTGATGATGACAAAAAGCCCAAAAGAATGATTCAAGAAAAGACATCAAGAAGAATCAAGATTCAAGAGAAGATGAATTCAAGATTCAAGAGAAGAAATCAAGAAGCAACAAGTCAAGACTTAACAAGGGAAGTATTGAAAAGGATTTTTCTAAAACCAAACATAGCACAATTTTGTTTTACAAAAGAGTTTTCTCAAATTTTTCTAAGTTACCAGAGTATTTACTCTCTGGTAATCGATTACCAGTTTCCTGTAATTGATTACCAATGATAAAATTTGATTTCAAAAAGTTTTTAACTAAATTTGCAACGTTCCAAATGATTTTTAAATGGTGTATTTGATTACAATATATTGGTAATCGATTACGAGTGTATCTGAACATTGAAATTCAAATTCAATTGTGAAGAGTCACATCTTTTCATAAAATGCATTGTGTAATCGATTACATGATTATGGTAATCAATTACCAGTGACAAGTTTTGAATAAAAGGTCAAGAGATGCAACTCTTGACATGATTTTCTCAAGGTTATAACTCTTCCAATGGTTTTCTTGACCAGACATGAAGAGTCTATAAAAGCAAGACCTTTACTTGCATTCAAAAAAACTTCTTGAACAACTTTTGAGAAACCTTTAAACCTTTACAACCTTTACAATTCTTTAAGAATTCTTTTCTACTCATCTTTCTTCTTCTTCCTTTGCCAAAAAGCTTTCTAAGTTTTCTATTTTCCAAACCTTGTTCTTCTGCAAGTGAAAATTTTGTAGAAAACAAAAGTGTGTTATATCTTTTCATTCTCTTATCCCTTTGCCAAAAAGAATTCAACAAGGACTAATCACCTGAATTCTTTTTGTGTCTCTCTTCTCCCTTTTCCAAAAGAATAGAGGGACTAACCACCTAAGAATTCTTTTGATTGTTCCCTTTCCCTTAAACAAAAGATTTCAAAGGACTAATTGCCTGAGATACCTTTTGTTTCCCCTTACAAAGATTCAAAGGACTAACCTCCTGAGAATTCTTTGTCTTAACACATTGGAGGGTACATCCATTGTGGTACAAGTAAAGAGTACATCTACTTGGGTGTTGTAACTGAGAACAAGAGAGGGTACATCTCTTGTGGATCAGTTCAAGTGGAGGGTACATCCACTTGGTTGTTCAAAGAGAACAAGGGAGGGTACATCCCTTGTGGATCTTTGCTTGTAAATGATTTTACAAGGTTGAAAGAAATCTCAAGAACCGGTGGTTGCTTAGGGACTGGATGTAGGCACGGGTTGTTGCCGAACCAGTATAAAATTCTTGTGTTTGTTTTCTTCTTCCCAACAATTTTTAATTTCCGTTGTGTACTTTACTTTTATGCTTTACTTTTGTTTAAGTTACATAACTTAGTAGTAAATCCTAATTGAATCTAGTAACATTAAGAAGGATAAGTTTTAATTAGTCAAGGTACAATAATAATTAATTCAACCCCCCTTCTTAATTATTCCGAGGCCTCTTGATCCAACAAGTTGGTTAATACAATGGCTAAATTTCAAGAGGGGGTGAATTGCAATCCTTAAAATTTTTTAAGACCATTGAACTTTGAAAGAATTTTCAAAAACTTTTTCTTGTGTTGATCCAAATCAAAATAGTAGGTGTAGCAAATAGATTTATATGAGATGATTCTCTAATTGGGTTTCTATTCCTTGATTCAATTTTAGATGTATTTAATGAAAAACTAAATTAACCAATCTAAAACATATAAAGAACCAATAGAAGATAGTAGCGAGATAAGGAATGAGAAATAATTACACAAGAATATTTATATTGGTTCAATCACAACATCTGATCTAAATCCAGTTTATCCAGACAACTTGAGTATGGATTTACACTAATCATAAACCAATTATTATAAAATAATTGATTATTTACAAAAGACTAAATTTCTTTCAAGGTCAAATAATCAATGGTGTTTCCTTTTGTACATGTTTTGTTGAACATGTCTTTGGTACATGTTGTAGAATGGTCAATACCATTGTGACCAGTGTATTTCCATGCATCAAGCTTGTTTGACCACTTAATCTTTTAATATTTTCATGTTAGTCCTAAGGTCCTATTTGCAATATTTTAAATCTTATAATTGATTACTATGTTTTATACTTTTTTTTTGTTTGTAAGTTTTATTTTATGATTTTTTATTGAAATCAATTAAACACGAATGTGACTAGGGTTTTCATTGTGCCTTTATCACCTTTTGTTGTTCATATTATGATGGCGAATGTGACTAGGGTTTTCATTGTATAACTTGTGCAAGAGGTCATGATTGTGTTCGTGGTGCATGATGCATAACTTGTGCTAGAGGTCGTGAAGGTTGTTTGGTCGGAGAAGCATGTTGGCGGTGGTTAAAGTAGTGGCGAATGTTCTTAATTCTTCAAGTCATGTATTCTCCTTCACCAGCATCCCTTAGCAATCTTTTTATTTATAGTTTAATGAAAATCTACATTGAAGGTTCGTTCACACATCTTTCATTTTATTTTACTGTAGATTTTATAAATATGGTTAGTAAGTTTCAAATGAGGCGTTCCCAGTGATATGTGGTGTGTAGAGAAACAGTATTTTAAAGACAAGATTTGGGACCATGATTTGGAGATTCAACTGCGTGGCAAAAACATATGTTAGGATGAGACTCGAAGAATTACAGAGAAGAGTAGGGACGCCAATGAAAGAACGACCTCCAAATCTTATTAGAAAGGAAATTGAGATACAAGAGTGTTTACAAATTCTAATTCAAATTGAATAAGAGGAATCAACCTCTATTTATGTCTAACCGCTTTCCCCTTGGGAAGGTCTGTTATTTTATTATTCTAACTACCCATCCCTCTCTTGACTTACAAGAATATCTTGTATAAATTCCCCACCCTTAGCTTTAGTCTTGTCCTCAAGGCTGGAAGTGAGGATACCTTTGCTTCAAATCAAAGAAAAATTCCCAAGTTGCATCCTCTGGCAAGCTATGCTTCCACTTTACTAGGACCTTAGTAACAGCTCGACCCCTTATCTTTACTGTCATGCGATCCAAAATAGCTTCAGGTTCTTTGATTAGAGGATCTCCTTCTACTGAACTTGGAAGACTCGAAGAAGTTACTGCTTCACCTACATGCTTTTTCAACTGAGAGACATGGAATACATCATGTAATCTTGAACCCGAAGGAAGCATGATCTTGTAGGCCACTGCCCCAATCTGTTCCAATACCTAAAATGGGCCATAAAACTTGGGGGACAACTTCATATTGCTTTTGGCAGCTACGGAAATTTGCCGGTAAGGATGCAATTTAACATAGATCATATCGCCAACACTGAATTGCCTCTCAGATCTATGTTTATCTGCCAGCTGTTTCATTCTATCCTGGGCCCTCTTCATGTGAAATTTAATGAGTTTCAACATCTCCTCCCTCCTCAAGAGGCTTCTATCCACCAACTCAATCTTAGAAGCTCCTGCTATGTTAGGAAGATTCACAGGAGGCGGTTGTCCATACACCACTTCATAAGGAGTAGCTCAAATAGAGCTGTGAAAGGTGGTGTTATACCACCATTCAGCCAGGGGTAACCACTTAGACCATTGATAGGGTGAATCTGCACACATACACCTCAAATATGTTTCCAAACACCTGTTAACAATCTCTGTTTGGTCGTTCGTCTGAGGGTGATAAGCTGTGGAGAGCTGGACCTGAACACCCTGAAAAGCCATAAGGTCCTGCCAAAATTGACTGAGAAATATTGAATCTTTGTCACGGATGATAGAATCTGGAAATCCATGCAACTTGAATACATGATCAAGGAAGGATTGAGCAACATCAGTAGTAGAATAAGGATGAGAAAGAGCCATAAAGTGGGCTGCCTTGCTCAACCTATCAACTACTACAAAAATCACCTGCTTACCAAAGGAACTAGGCAAGCCTTCTATAAAATCCATGGTAATGTGCTGCCAAATTAGATCCGGAATAGGCAATGGTTGCAGCAATCCAGGAGAAGCCTTGGTCTCATATTTACACTTCTGACATACACTGCATTTTTGAACAAAAGCTTTAACATCTTTACTCATCCCTTTCCAATAGACCACAGATTCGAGCCTTTGTAAGGTTGCATTTCATCCTGAGTGACCAACAGCGGCAGAAACATGAAAATGCAGAAGAATGTCCTGTCTTAAAGCATCATCTCTATCCACAACTAGTCTTCCTTTCCTCATTAACTCCCCATCCTTCCAAGAATAATGTTTGTGAAAACTAGAGTTTGCTTGTAATTCTGAAATCTTCCTCTGAATTGCATGATCTGAATCCCAAGAGGCTTTAATCTTTATCACCAATTCAGAAACCACCTGATGATCCATGAGAGCTTTACAAGCAACTGGTTCCACTCGCGACAAGGCATCAACAACTACATTATCATGTCCCTGCTTATACTCAATTGAAAAATCAAACTCCATTAATTTCACCAACCACCTTTGTTGAAATGCCGTAGTCCATTTTTGATTCAAAATGAATTTCAAGCTTCGATGATCAGTTCTAATGATAAAATGAGTATTCAGTAAATAATGTCTCCATTTTTGGACAACCATAACCACAGCCAGTAACTCCTTTTCATAAGTAGAGTAAGATTGTTGTTGGTGATTCAAATGTCTACTTATGTAAGCTATAGGGTGGTGATCTTGCATCAAGACTGCTCCAATTCCCAAACCTAAAGCATTCACCTCTACCACAAAGATTTTTTAAAAGTCGGGTAAAGCCAAAACTGTAGTCTCAGTAAGCATCTTCTTTAATTGTTGAAAAGCCAGTTTTGCTGCATTGGACCAGATAAAGTTATCTTTTTTAAGCATGTTAGTTAAGGGTTTAGCAATGCCACCATATCCCTTGACAAACCTTCTGTAATATCCAGCTAACCCCAGGAAGCCTCTAAGTTGTTTCAAAGTTTTAGGTAGTGGCCACTGTTCTACTGCAAGCACTTTAGCTGGATCAGTTGATACCTTAGAAATGAAGTGGCCAAGGTACTCTACTTCAGAAACCCCAAAATAACACTTACTCCTCTTAGAAAACAAGGAATTCACCCTCATAGTTGCAAAAAAATTGCGTAAATATAGAAAATGGTCTTCCAATGAACAACTATAAACCAAAATGTCATCAAAGAACACCAGCAGAAACTTCCTCAAAAACTGAGTTCATAAGCCCTTGAAATGTTGCAGGTGCATTAGTGAGATCAAAGGGCATCACTAAGTATTCAAAATGCCCAGCATGAGTCTTAAAAGCAGTCTTATACACATTAGTAGGATCCATTCTCACTTGATTATATCTTGACCTCAAATCGATTTTGGAGAAAATGCTAGAACCTTCCAATTCATCCAATAGATCATCTACTAAAGGAATTGGAAACATGTTCTTAACTGTATGCTTGTTAAGATCCCTATAATCCACACACAACCTCCATGATCCGTCCTTTTTACCCACCAAGACTATTGGGCTTACAAAAGGACTACTACTATTTTGAATTATACCAGTCGACAAAGATTCCTACACCAGCTTATCAATCACATCTTTATGCTATTTAGCATACCTGTATGGTCTCTTACTAATAGGACGAACACCTTGAACTAGTGGAATTCGATGGTCATGACCAGGTTTGCGAGGAGGTAACCCACTAGGTTCTTGAAATAAATCAGAGAACTCATCCAATAACTTGGCAAGAGTAGGAGGGACTTCTTTATCAACAACTTGAGTTGTAAGTAAGTTCAAATAACCCTTTTGTCCATCACATACTTGCAAAATTGACAAATGAACACCAGTTGACATAGCCTTCCCCAATTGTTGCCTCTTAACTGTTTTTAATCCAGTAGAGGCCCCTCTTAACACATTTCTCCTTCCCCTAACATATAACTCCATCTGCAACTTATTAAAATTCCTTACAATATCACCCAAGGAAACCAGCCACTCCATTCCCAAGACCAAATCACAGCATCCCAATGGAATGAGTAACATATCAGAAGTGAATTTGGTTTGCTGAATTATCCACTGGAATCCTCTAACGACAGCAGACACGTTTAACTGTGTGCCATCAACAACCACCACACTCACGGAATCAAAAACATTACTTTTGCAACCCAATCTCTTGGCCACCTCAATGTCCAGAAAATTGTGGGTACTCCCACTATCAATCAACACATGGAGAGGCTTCTTTTGGTAGTAGCCTGTCACACGCATGGTGTGGAAATTGGCAATTCCCGTGAGGGCATGGACAAAAATTTGAGGATCTATAGAGCTGGACCCCATTGAGTTTTCAAGAAAAACTTCTTCCTCCGCACCCTCCTGTAACTCATCCACTTCCATCACTTGCAACTGCAGTGTTTTATGACTCAAACCATGCTCAGGCATAAAGGGTTCATCACAAAAATAACATAACCCTTTTGCTCGTCTATCACTTATATACGCAGGGGTTAAAGTTTTAGAGGTTTGTTGTTTTGTTTTGGGGATATCTTGTGTCTTAGAAAGAGTTTTAGGAGGTGTAGGTAACAACGATGGTTTAGAAGAAGCCTCAGGTTTAGACTGCTTATTCTAAGATTTTGTAACAAAACCATGCACAATTGCTGCCTCATGCATTTTTGCTAATGTGAAGGCCCATCGGATAGAATTTGGTTGAAACATTCGAACAAGCATCTGGACTTCTTGTTTAAGCCCCCCCAAAAAGCAACTCAGCCTATGCTCCTCAATCAGATCCAAACGAGCTACAATAGCCTCAAAAGCTTCATGGTACTCCACTATCGATCCCTTCTGCCTCAATTGCATCAATTCAGCCATAGGATCATCACATACTTCGCCAAACCTTTCAATTAAAATCCTTGTATATTCTAACCAAGGTGGTAAGTTCTACAATCCTACATATTTCACATAAGAGCTAGGCCATTGAAGGGCTTTCCCTTCAAAATGTACCACCGCCAACCTTACCTTAAACTCCTCAGGTGTATTATCAATAGAGAAGAATGTATCACATTGGATTAACCATTGTTTAACATCATTACCAGAGAAATGCGGAAAATCAATTCTAGCTAGACGTGTTCCGCAAGAATAAGAAGATCTCTCACCTCGAATTGGGCTTCCCCCCGTTGGAGAATGAGTTTTGCCCTTACTATTATTATGTAGAAGGTCCTGCATTTGTTGTGATATCAACAAGGCTAACGACTGTGTTAGGGAATCATGAAGAGTTTGCTGCATCGAAGCTACCATCTCCATGAATCTTTCATCAATCTTGGAATTGAGACGATTCTCCTCGCGATCTTCAATTTCACGCTTAAGAATGTGATTCCATGTAGCATTGTTCGCGACAGGCAAGTGTACCGGATCACACAAGTAGTATAAAATGGTAAGAACCGAGTATCGAACTCTCGATGAACTTGTGTTATCTGGCTAGCTATTTTGGTAAATAGGTGTCTGGTATGAAAAGATGATTGTGGTTATGAATAGGTATGTAAACTATCTATGCAAAAAGAAAGAAAATCACGCAAGAGAAATGTTGTGTAAAAACAAGTAGAGAACGCGTTGGTCTTCCTAATAGGTTCCTGATGCTAAAACGGATGTTCTCTATCTAACAATGCCCATGTATTCCTATGTTGTCTCCTGGACTGCTAGACCCTGATTCCTCATGATAGCCTAGCCTAATCCTGATCAAGCCTCGTCCACAGATTCCTCTTGTAAGACTAAACTCATTACATAGCACAGAGAACACATAAAACATCATTACATAGATAGAAATATATTTACATTAGGTACCTACAAGGAAGATCCAATAGAGGATATAGCTTTCCATGGTCCAGAAACCTCCTTTACAACACAGAGAAGAACAAGATGAAAGATAGCAAAAATACAAGTGGTGAGGATGTCTCCTTCCCCTCTAGGATCTCACAATCATTCACAAATTCATCTAAAGTTCTCAGAACGGCTTTCGCTTCGAGCTCTCATCTCTGCAGATCTTCACACAGCAAAATCTCTTAGAACTCTTTGGAACTTGGACCTTTTTCTCTCTAGAACATCCTAAAGATGCAAAAGCTTCAAGCCAAGACCAGACTTTCGTGCATGCAGAGGCTTCTTCAAGAAAAATGACAAACTCCCTCAAAAAATCTAATTTCAAGCTTAAATAGGTGGGTTGGTCCGTGCTTGCGCACTTAGCGCAAATCTGGATCGCTTAGCGTGCATAGGTGGATTGTGTCTTAGCGCGCTTCTCTTGCTTAGTGGATGAGCTGAAGCGGTGCGCTTGATGACCTGGAGCGGTGCACTCAGCGAACCTGATAGCTCATCTTCTTCTGGATTCTTCCTCGTGCTTAGCCACTGAGTGTCGCGCTTAGCGAATGCTCGCTAAGCCAATTTACTGGCTTAGCGAGAAGGTGAAAATAGCATTGTTGCCAATTTGCCTCATTAACCTGAAATTGAGAGAAATTGATTATAAAACACACAAAATAAAAGTATAAATTATCTATTACCTATATTTAACATAAAGTACTTATAATATTATAAAACAACTATAAATTGGAGAAGTTTGATACAATATACACAAGTTTTATATACAAAAGTTAGTCATTTTCACCGACTAACAACTCCCCCAAATTTACAGTTTTGCTTGTCCTCAAGCAAAAGAGAACAATTCACTTGTCCTCAAGTGGTAAAACATGCAGTGTTTATGTACAAAGGTGTATGCATCAAAATTTATTGATTGCATGATGAGAAAGATGAAGCAATGTGTACCTATCACTTGTTTTCACAGAATATGCAGCTAGACAAATAGGAGAACAAAATGTGAACTATACATTTATATAAAGTTAATCATAAGACAAATATCAAGGAAAGTAGCTCAAACCACAGTCTCACGGCTACTGTTTCACTCAAGCAGAAGTGTTTAAGCTATTCATTGATAACAACTAACAAGAGGTCCAATCTTTGCATTTCATCTCATGCCATCAAGTCAGAAATGTATAAACAGAATCATAAGGACTTTCTCAGGCTTGTAGTGAGGTTTGGCTACAAAAATTCATTGGTTTTTCTAGAATTCAAAGGTTTAGGTTCTAAGAGAGCACAAATCCTTGACTTATCCCAATGGTCTTGTATTATACCAATAGCTTTCTCACTATCTTTCCTTTCAAGTTGCTTTTGACCTTATTGTAACAGCACAATTTATTCTTTTTTTTTAACATACAACTTATTTGTTGTGTGTGCTGATGCTTAACCTTTTTCTTTTCATTGGAGTTGACTTCCCTCCCCCAAATTTAGAGTAAATTTGTCTTGAGCCATATGCTCTCCTAGAATCTAAACAAGGTATCAGGATATGTTTATTTAAGTTTAGGGTTCAAATTTTTTTTACAATATCATTCAACTCAAAAAGGGAGCGAAGGATGCAATTATCATTTAAGGTAAGTTGTTTGGTCAAAAGAGTTTGTGTATGTACAATCATGGCCTTCATCATGTCCTCATTTATACATTTCTTTCTAAAATTCAGAGATTCATGCAAAGATTATCACTCACAGCTAGTCGTTCACTCACAGTTTAAGGTCACACTCTCACCGGTTTTGGTTCAAGCTTTTCTTTCACAATCAATTTGTCTACTAACTAACAATTCTACTGTGAGTTCACACTCTTGTTCTTTCTTCTTTCAACATGCATATTCGTTCAAATTCATGAATAGAAACACAAATCTCATCTTCAACATGCATTCAATTTAAAGCAAGGCATACATCCATTTTTCAAAATAAATAAACTATTTTACTGCAACACCAACAAAAGTTAAGTTAAACTGTTCCAGATGCTTCAGAATGAGCAACTACACTACTCATGCACAAAACTAACAAGAAGTAAATAATGTACTAAAACCATAATTATACTAATAGATCAAAAAGCACAAAAAAATCAATAGGAATTTAAGGATCCTGTGATTGGTCCAGGGTGTCCTGTGTCTGACCCTCCTCCTCTTTTGACAAATGAAGTACATGAGTAGCTATAGGAGAGGTGTTCAGAGACAGGACTGGGGTGGTTTGATCCTCAGGCATGGAAGGGTCTGCTGCTTGTTGTGGAGAAGTGGAATCTGCCACTGGTGCCGGAAGCTCTAGAGTGTCTTCAAGAGACTTTTCAGAGGTGGTTGCAGCTTCCTGGGTTACAACTACCCTCCACTTCCTGATCAAGGGCTCAGGAGTGGAAGACTTTGATGACTCATCCTTTGGCTGATGGGGTACCTGAGTGGTGGGATCTTTGAATTCCCTGTGAAGAGGAGGCTGAGTCCCTAGCCAGGCTACCCATTCATTAAATTGCCCTACCATCGAGATGGAGTCTGGAGGCGCTACTAGCTTTAGGCTTTGCAATAAAATAATCTACCCTTGATGTATGCTTCGAAGCATGGCTTCAAAATGTTGAAAATCTGCAAGAGATAAGGTAGAAGGAACTGCTTTCATACGAGCTGGGGGAGGAGCTGCTGATGTAGAAGCTGGATGAGGGGCTACTAATGTAGAAGGAGCCTTAGTTGGCCTTGCCCTTGGTCTTCTGGCCCCCCTAATAATAACTGTTGGATCATCCGGGTTCCAATAGTTTTTCCTTATGTAGGCCAAATTAATGACCGGGCTCAAACGTTCAAAGACCAAGCTGTCGGAAGCAACTCCTCTAGACCTACATAAAGCTGTGATAAGAGCAGGGAACCCTAGTCTAGAGGAGTTAGACTGGGCCATTGATGCGATCTATCTAGAGATGAGAGCTCTGACATTCATGTCCAGTTGAGTAACTAAGCCAAAGATTAACTAGCTCTATCCACAGTCAAATCCGAGGTGTGGGAAGTCGGAGCTAGGTTGGAGTATGAGAAAACACTCCAGACCTAAGCAAAAGTGGTTAGATCTTTTCTGATGATCTTTCTAGGGTGACCTTCAGCATTTAAAATCAACCCTCGGCCGGGTATGCATAGAGCAACCTCAATTTCCTTGATGTCAGTAGGCATCCTGCAGTATCTTGAGTAAGCGGGTAAAGATTCACCCTCAGAAAGCACCACAGGTGTTTCTAAAAAGGCATTGAGGCTATCTGCATCAATCCTTATCAAGTGGCCTCGTATTCTGACTTGTTTTGGTGAAGGCCCCTCAGGACTGTAGAGGCTGGCGTAGAACTCCTTCACCAATGCCAGGTCAATGCTACTGTCATCTAAATTGGTGAGGCACTTATGAAAGTTACGCCTCTCCAATTCAGCCTTAAATTCATCCAGCTCTGTATGATATATTTCCACTTTCCTCTCAGCTAATATATGTCTTCCCATGACATTATCATCGTATCTGGTCCAAGCCTCAAAAGAGTGGAATCTTCTTGTATCATATTGAGTGGTGGGCTTTGAACCGCCACTCTTTCTTTGCTTGGAAGACATCTACAGACAACGAAATCAAACAATTAATCAGGACACAGTTATTCAAATTTTAAAAATTGAGAAATAAAACTGAAAAAGACACTGGCCGCTTAGCGAGACATGGTCCGCTTAGCTGGCCTTTGTAAAAAAAACACCATCGCTTAGTGACATATGGAGCCGCTTAGCGGAAGTTGCAGAATTTTTAGATTCTGCAGAATTGTCTTAGCAGAAAAGCACTCGCTAAGCTGAACATGTACTGCAAGGATTTGCGCTAAGATCCTTGAAGGCTGCGCTTAGCGGCACTAAATTCAGCAAAAATTTCACTAAGTGTTGGGAGCTTAGTGAGTAAAGCTCGCTTACCTGGGTTTAGCGATTCAGCTTCGCTTAGCCACAGGTAGTTCAGCAAGAGGATGAGTATTCATCCTCAAAGGATGAACTCGCTTAGTGTAGTAAGCGTGCATGGCGAGTTCTTCAGATAATGCTTACATACAATGAATATTGATGAATTCGCTTAGCACAGCATGCTCGCTTAGCGAGTTCATCGCGTTTTCCAGAAAACGCAGAAAACACAACTTGTTTTCTCACACTTTTCAAACCTCTAAAATGAATATCAGACATGCAATGTGTGCGCCATACTCAATTCAGTACACAAGCTTACATAGCCCTAATCTTAAACTAATTATAACAAAACATAAAAACCCTAAAAATATAAAGCTACAGTTAAAGTCTTCTACCCTAGAGTTAAGACATGAAAAAGAGAAAAAGAATCAAGGAACTTACTTGGATGGTTTATGATTGATGCTTCAAAGTCGAACATGCACAAAGAGAGTACAGATGCAAAATGTGCAAATTTGTGGAGAGAGAGAATGCAGAGGCGAGGTTGCTGTAATTTGGAAAATGTGAGTGTAACTGCTGTTACACTCACTTAAGCAGTTTTTTGATACCTTCGCTTAGCGGACCATTGCGTTAAGCGAGCAAGAGAGACGTTTGGTTTCTCAATCAGGCTCGCTTAGCGAACACGTGCGCTTAGTCGACGTTTCAAATTCAAGATCAAAATATTATATTTTTTTTAGCACAGAAACTCGGCTTAGCATGAGAGTACGTCTGCTTAGCGAGGTTTCCAGATCCGAAAAGCTGCAACTCTCGCTATGCCAGATTTTGGCTGGCTTAGCTAAAAATGATGCATCATAAGCACTGAAGAGCACGCGCTTAGCTGAAAGGTACTCGCTTAGCGCTCGTATTGCCACAAAGAATCTCGCTTAGCTACCATGAATGGTGCTTAGCGTCATGAACCTCAATTAAGGCCATAAGGAATTGCGCTTGGCGATAATGGATCTCGCTTAGCTATGGATAAGCTGTCGCTTAGCGTTCAGGCTGAAGCTTAGTTGAATCCAAATTGAATTGATTTGGGCATAGCTTAACCTTGGCTAGCTTAGCGGAAATAATCAGCCTCAGATGCCAGGGTTGTGCGCTAAGCGCTTGAAACTCGTGGCTTAGTGCATGAACGATTATGTGCTTAGCGAGCAGCAGGCGCTTAGTGAAAGGACTAATTGTCAAAAAGATTTTCTAAGTTTTAAACTTAGTCCTTTCCCAAGAAATTGAAACCCTTAAGTTTACCATTCAAATGGAGGCTGATATACTCCAATGTTCAGATTATACAGCAAGTTCCCAATGATCTAATGTTTGAAAGAAAGATAACAGAATTTAAAACTGGGTTGCCTCCCAGGAAGTGCTTCTTTAACGTCATTAGCTTGACGCTTTTACCTCGCTGGGCGATCTTACGTTTTGGTTCTCACCTTCAGAACCTCTTGACCTTCTCCCATTACCTGCAAGCAAACATTGTGTTCTAGAGCAGGCTTGTCTTCAACAAAGAAGTCAAAATCAATTTTCTGGTCTTCAAAACCTAACTCCAGCTTTCTCTTCCCCATGTCAACTATGCAGCTTGCGGTCAACATGTACGGCCTCCCCAAGATTATAGGGATGTAAGTATCTTCAGAGATATCCATGACCACAAAGTCTGCTGGAAAGATAAAATGCTTGACCCTGACTAATACATCTTCAATTACTCCGTAGGGCCTGGTAATGGAGCGGCCAGCTAATTGTAGAGTCATTCGAGTAGGCATAATCTCCAACTCTCCCAATGTTTTGCACATGGAGAGTGGCATCAAATTAATGCTGGCTCCCAGATTAATCAGAGCCTTTCCCACATTGACTTCTCCTATTGAACAAGGAATAGTTACACTCCCAGGATCTTTATGCTTAGGTGGAAGAATCTTTTGGATCACAGCACTACAACTTCCTTCCACTATGATGTTTTCCTGATGAATGTACTTATGCTTCCTTGTCAACATATCTTTCAAAAATTTGGAGTAGAGTGGCATCTGCTGCAGAGCTTCACCAAAGGGCATGGTTATTTCCAGTTTCCTGAAAATATCCAAAAATCTTGCCAAATGATGATCTTTTTCTTTCTTGGAAGGTACCATAGGATATGGTACTTCCACACCTTTGTCCACAACCTTTCCAATTCTACTCTTCTCTGAAATCTGATTTTTTTTCTTCTTTTTCATTTTTCTCATTTTATTTTTCTTTTTCTCCTTCTTTTTCTTTTTCTTGGTTCTCCATCTCTTTATTCTGAACCATTATTTTCTTCCCTTTTTTCCTGATTCTCTTTACCCTTCCCATCATTTTCCTTAACACCTTTCTTTTCACCCATTTGCTCCTTGTACACCACACTCTCTTCATCCTCAGCTTCCACCAACCTTTTACTCCTAGTCATCACAACCTTGCATTCCTCCTTAGCATTATTTTCCATATTTGCTCCAAAACTGTTCGATGACTTGTCAGTTATCTGCTTGGCCAATTGTCCCACCTAGACTTCAAGGTTCTTCAGTGCTGACTCAGTACTCTTATGATTTGACATCGTTAACTGCATAAACTGAGTCAAGGTCTCTTCCAACTTAGTCGTCCTTTAAAAGATGTTAGGCCCTTGTTGAATTGGCCTGTTTGAGGATCCACCCTGGTCTTTATTGAACTGGTTGCCAGGGTGTGTCCTCCATTGTCCTTGCTGATTATAAGGACCTTGCTAAAAGCCTGAAAATCCTCCTTGGGTATACCCTTGCCTCTGCTGATTCCCCATGAAATGAATTTCTTGAGTGCTTTCTTCAGTGGGGATGCATTGGCCTGTGTCATGAGCTTCACCACACATGGTACAACCTGTGACCTGTAAAACAAAAGAATGTGTAGATTGTCCAATTGACAGTTTAGTTGGCAGCTTACCAAGTGTTTCCGTTAGGATCTCAAGTTGCTTAGATAGCAACTTGTTCTGTGCCAACAAAGCATCGTGTGATGTTAGCTCCAATAAGCTCTTCTTTGTGGGTTGATGGGTTCTGTCCCTCAGAATAGCATGATCACTGGCTGACATGTTCTCTATGAGCTCAGTTGCTTCTTCTGGGGTTTTTAGCTTTATTTTTCCCCCAGCGAAAGCATCTAGTAATTGCTTAGTTTGTGGTCTCAGCCCAGCTATAAACATATTCAGTTGGGTTGTCTCGGAGAATCCATGGGTGGGATTTCTTCTCAGTAAGCATCAGGGAATTGATGAAATGAAGATATTGCTGCCTTCCCTTCAGCAGTCTTAGATTCTGGAAAATATTTCTTTAGGAACTTTTCCACAACTTCTTCCCAGGTTTTAAGACTGTTACCTTTGAATGAGTGGAGCCACCTCTTGGCCTCTCCTACCAGTGAAAATGAGAAAAGGCTGAGTCTGATAGCTTCATTTGGTACACCGGAAATCATAACAATGTTGCAAATCTCAATAAATGTTGCCAAGTGTGCATAGGGATCTTCATTAGGTAATCCTTGAAATAAATTTCCTTGTATCAGATGGATCAAAGAATGTGGGTAGGTGATGTTGTGCGCTTGCACTTCCGAACGTGCAATGCTAGTGAAAAATTGTGGTACCGAGCTACTTGAATAGTCCTCAAGGGTAGTCCTCTGGTCGTGCTCATCTTCCATGGTAACAGTTTCAGACAAATGATTAGTGGATTCCCTTGATGATGGCGAATTAGATGATGATGAATCAGAAAAATGGGTCTCTTCCTCAAGAATGGATGCAACTGTTCTGTCTTGCAACAGTTTCCTTATCCTCTCAGCCCTGTTCCTTCTCAGTGTAGCTTCAATTTCTAAGTCAAAAGGAACTAAAGTGCCTGTGGGAGATCTATGCATAAACAGTACTAACAGAACAACGGTTATCCAGTTCAATAAGAGAAGACAAATATAAATTACAGAACAAATATTCACATAAACAATCAAAGAATAACAAATAAAGAATACACACCTAAAAATGAGCAAACTTTCGAAATAAAAAGAAGTTCCCTGGCAATGACGCCAAAAACTTGTTCGCGGCCGGCAAGTGTACCGGATCGCACAAGTAGTATAAAACGGTAAGAACTGAATATCGAACTCCCGGGGAACTTGTGTAATCTAGCAAGCTATTTCGGTAAATAAGTGTCTGGTATGAAAAGATGATTGTGGTTATGAACAGGTATGTAAACTATCTATGAAAAAAGAAAGAAAATCACGCAAGAGAAATGTTGTGTAAAAACAAGTAGAGAACGCGTTGGTCTTCCTAATAGGTTCCTGATGCTAAAACGGATGTTCTCTATCTAACAATGCCCATGTATTCCAATGTTGTCTCCTGGACTGCTAGACCCCGATTCCTCATGATAGCCTAGCCTAATCCTGATCAAGCCTCATCCGTAGATTCCTCTTGTAAGACTAAACTCAACCAGGACCGCATTAAGACACACATACATAACTAAGTTCTTGTACCCTGATTCCTCGTGACAGCACAACAACTTAGCCCCGTACTATCAAGGACTTTAGAATCAAACCAGTTTTCACTATTGAATGGCCCTAACAAAGCATGCATCTACGTGATCAAGGTAAAGGCATATTGGAATGAAAAGCAGATAGCATAGAGAACACACAAAACATCATTACATAAATAGAAATATATTTACATCAGGTACCTACAGGGAAGATCCAATAGAGGATTTAGCTTTCCATGGTCCAAAAACCTCCTTTACAACACAAAGAAGAACAAGATGAAAGATAGAAAAAATACAAGTGGTAAGGATGTCTCCTTCACCTCTAGGATCTCACAATCACTCATAAATTCATCTCAAGTTCTCATAACGGCTTCCGCTTTGAGCTCTTGTCTCTGCAGATCTTCACATAGCAAAATCTCATAGAACTCTTTGGAACTTGGACCTTTCTCTCTCTAGAACTTCCTAAACATGCAAAAGCTTCAAGCCAAGGCCAGACTCTCGTGCATGCAGAGGCTTCTTCAAGAAAAATGTCAAACTTCCTCAAAAAATCTGATTTCAAGCTTAAATAGGTTGGTTGGTCCGTGCTCGCGTTCTTAGCGCAAATCTGGATCGCTTAGCATGCATAAGTGGATTATGGCTTAGCGCGCTTCTCTCGCTTAGTGGATGAGCTGAAGCGGTGCGCTTGATGACCTGGAGCGGTCTGCTCAGTGAACCTGACAACTCATCTTCTTCTGGATTCTTCCTAACACTTAGCCACTGAGTATCGCACTTAACGAATGCTCGCGAAGCCAGCAGATTGGCTTAGCGAGAAGGTGAAAACAACACTTTTGCCAATTTGCCTAATTAACCTGAAATTGAGAGAAATTGATTATTTAACACACAAAACAAAAGTATAAATTATCTATTACCTATATTTAACATAAAGTACTTATAATATTATAAAACAACTATAAATTGGAGAAGTTTGATACAATATACACAAGTTTTATACACAAAAGTTAGTCATTTTCACGACTAACAAGCATCCGCCATGGTTGGTCACGCTTGGATGGTTATAGGCTGATACCACTTGTTAAGGTAATTCTAGGATGAGACTCGAAGAATTACGGAGAAGAGTAGGGACGCCAATGAAAGAACGGCCTTCGAATCTTATTAGAATGGAAATTGATATACAAGAGTGTTTACAAATTCTAATTCAAACTGAATAAGAGGAATCAACCTCTATTTATGTCTAACCGCTTCCCCCTTGGGAAGGTCTGTTATTCTGTTATTCTAACTACCCATCCCTCTCTTGACTTACTTACAAGAATATCATGTATCATATGTGGTGTGTAGAGAACCAGTATTTTAAGGACAAGTTTTGGGACCATGATTTGGAGATTCAACTGCGTGGCAAAAGCATATGTTGTGTTGTTTTGGTCAAAGTGTGATTGATGTGAAGGACAACAATATGGTGTCGTTCATGGATGCCACAAAGGAAAAAGGGGAAAGGCTCTAAAAAACAAAGGGAAGTCCTATATGAAGTGGGTAAGGACTACTTTAACATGTTTTTGTATTTTTTTTATTTGTTTCAGTGATAACATATGGAAAATTAATTGTGTAGTTCTGTTGAAAATAAATTTAGGACATTCATTACTTTCATTATACACTTGTTTTGTGACTTTTATTTTTATAGGCATACATTTTTCAATTCATCTATGGCATAAACATAAATTTTGCTATTCTTTGATGGAATGACCCTTCTGTTGAGGTATTTTGGTTGTATTTTGTTGTCTTTATTTAAAATCTAACGTGGATTTACTATGCTCTGTGTTTATTCATATGTGTCTTTTTAGGAGCAATGTTGACAAACAGTGGCACTCATAGCTTGGATGTTGATGCCTCCTTGTCAGTAGGTAATGTAACTCTTTCGGCTTAGTTTTTGTTAGTAATGTGTTCTCAAAGTTATGTTGCCCATATTGGAAATTTTGTATTAATTCATTTTTTAAGCCTAATTTAAAATCAATTTAACTTTTGATGGATTAAATTTTAGAATAAAAATATTGTGTTATTTGATCTTTAATGTGACTGAGTTTGTAATATTGTAGACTTTAACTCAAGCCGGGGCTACAACCAGAGAACACTTGACAATAACCCTTTTAAAATGATGCTTGCATACATTGAAAATCACTTATTGTAATGAGCCCCATGCCATTTTACTGATTAACAATTGTAGTTATTTATAAAAAACAGGAAATGATTGTTAATGTTATACCTACATTATTTAGTTTTTTTTATGTTGGTGTTATTTGGCCTGGTGGTAATTGGTTAGGTTAAGTATGATATCAGTAGTTGTAGTTGGTAAAATGAAAAAAGTTTGAGTTTGTGCTTATGTAGACTAAAGGTATAAGGACTAAAGTTACATTGAGGACAAAATTGAGAGTGAGTTTGATTTTAGTGTTGGTGCTTATACAAAATAAAGCTAAAATTAATACGAGTTTAAGTGTGATTTTGGTTATGAGTTAGTGCTTATATAGAGTAAAGCTAGAATGAATAAAACATTCGGTGTTTGTGTTTATGTAGTCTAAAGGTAAAATGAGTACAAGTTTGAGTGTGATGGTTTAGGGTAAATATATCATATGTTATAGCTGACATTGTTTTCCTTATTTGGTGTTATGTTTGTTGTTCGGAGCAAGTATTGTTTTTATTGCTTGTGCGGCTTTCAAATGTTGAAGTATAAAAGCAGAAGCTTCATCATCAATCAAATATTGGTAAGTGCACTACTTTCCAACATGGTAAAAAAAATTCATTTAACTATCAAATTTATGCAGTTTGGAAATTCTTAGTTTTTCTTATGCAAAATTTGGCTTAAATTAACAACAAAATCAATAATTTTTAATGACCAATATGGTCTAATTAAAAGACAATTAGTTATGGAAATCATCCTAAATCCATTTGTTTTGGGCTACTTACCAAACATGGAACTTATGAAACTAAAAGCCAAATCTAGCCAATCTTTAGAAGTAAAGAAATTAGCCAAACTAAAATGTCAGTACCTTGCTTAATCAAGAAGTTTTCAAAATATCAATAATGTTTAGGAGAAAACAAACTAGCATACCATAAAAATTAAGTAGACAACCTAAAAAAACTTGAAAGACAAAAAATTCTGAAACTCCATTTTTTGATGAACCCATAATGGTCAATCAAGCTAAGAAATAACATGACACTTTCTCTTTTGCGACAAATTCCTCCAGTTGATGGTAGCCTCCATAATGGTGTCATCTTTGTTTGTGTTGCAAGAATTTAGAACTACGTCCAATGCAAGCTCCATACTTGTTTTATCGTAAACCTTCCATGTTAATGAAAACGTGCCATGACATATTTTATAGACTATTATGAATATCATAAAATATTTAAATTTTCATTACATGAATTTTGTAATCCTTTGATCACTTGCATTTGGGCATCCATTTACACACCCAAATACCACAATCATTCCTAGCACAAATTAATTATTTGACATGAATAATGTAATCAAACACAATTGTAATAAATTGCACGGTATGAATATAAGTTTTGTGAAAGTTCTTACGATCCAACATCTTGTTCACCTATGTCTGTTGGCCTCTCCATAGTGTAACTAGAAAATCTTAGCATACTTTTAAATTGATCAAGATATAAGGAGGGTTCCCAAAACACTTCTTCCAAAAGTACTGCATGCAAAAAGTTATATTAGCAACAAGAGACATATAATAGTTAACAAAATCCGTTGACAAATTTGTATTATAGTTACCAATTTTGTGACAAAAAATTCCCTTTTATCATTCTTTGTTGGGTTAGGTTTTGAGTCCAAAAGTATCAATCTTTTGCAATTCAAATCAATCACTAAAAGATGCCAATGCAATGCCATGTCATTGATTAGAAAATTTATAATCATTATAATGGAAATGAAATTCATTTTAAAATTGTTTCCATTAGTATAAATGTGCAATTTCAATACCTCTTGATCAAGTAACTCTTTGGGCATCAGTGTATAAGAGTTCTCTTGTATCAGATATTGTAAAAGTTGTATTCACAATAAAGAAAACTGGCCAAATACAGGCTAAAGGCCCACAAGTAGAGAAGGACGAAGGCCCAAGTGGAGAAGGACAAAGCCCCCAAGTGGAGAAGGATGAAGGCCCAGAGGCAGAGACACTATCAAGACTATTAATTGTTGCTGAAGGCCCAAATAATTTGAAGGCCCAAGTTAAATATGTTTTTTAGTTATAATTTTTATTTATTGTAATTTTGGCCCAAACTGTTTAGAAGGCCCATGTCTATTTTTATCTTTTGTTCAGATACACTATAAGTATTGGTTTTTGTTTTCAATAAAGAAAACTTTTGGCATTTGATAAAATTTGGTGAGAGTTTCTCTCTAGGTTCCTTGTTGAACCAATATCAGACTTATCAAGGTAATCCTTGTGGCATCTACCCTGACTTATCTTCCTTCACCGGAAGTGGCGTCTACCCTGACTTATCTTCCTTCACCGGAAGTGGCGTCGGAAGTGGCGTCTACCCTGACTTATCTTCCTTCACTGGAAGTAGCGTCAACCCAAAAACTGTACAGCCTGTATCAAGCGATCCGCGCCCCGTAAGGTTCACATCATCTGGTATCAGAACTTCGGCTCTTGATACAGGTTCTATCCTATCCTATTTTTTTTCTTTGTAATTTGTCCAAGTTCCTGTTTTTTCCTTGTTCTGTTATTCGCGTTCTTGTTTGCGTCTTGTTGCATTCTTGTTTGGGTCTTGTTGCATTCTATTTTTGTTGTCCTTGTTCTGTTATTTGTTTTCTTGTTTGCGTCTTGTTGTGTTCTTGTTTATGTCTTTGTTTTGTTCTTGTTCTTGTTCTTGTCACATTTTTGTTCTTGTTCTTGTTTCTTGTTTCTTTCAGACTTTGTGTAAAAAAAAAATCTGTTTGAGTTCTGTTTCAAGTTAAAAAAAAAAGTTGCAGAAATTTTGAAAAAAAAAAGAGAAGAAAAGAAAAAAAAAAGGGTGTTTGATCTTTGAACACGAAATTGAGGCAGTTAGAGGCTTTTTTTTTGGAAGAAAATCGTGTACCAAATCCCTTTATCTGGATTCTCCTTTGAATTCTGAGCGTTTTGATATAAAGTGGGCCTCAAATGGACAACCGTAGCAAAAGTTATGAGCATTTGAAGTTTACTTGTCATATTTGTTATCTTATCTGTTTATCTTATTTGTTATCATATCTATTATCCAAATTAAATCTAATTTGTTATCCAAATCTGATTTGTTATCCAAATCAAATCAAAATTTGTTATCCAAATCAAATCCAATCTGCTATCCAAATCAAGTCTAATTTATTATCCAAATCAAATCCAATCTGTTATCCAAATCAAGTCTAAACTATTATCCAAATCAAATCTAAATCCAAATCAAGTCTAATCTGTTAACCAAAATCAAATATGATTTGTTATCCAAATTAAATCTGCTACACAGTCTGTGATAATTAAACTGTCTTTCCTGTTATATACCTTGTGTGTCTAATTTGATTCATCCAGGAACTTAAGAGGGAGTGAGTGGTAAAAGGCAAGAGTGAAAATATCACACAAAAGCCTATATTGAGAGCATCAAACACGAGTGAACTACCATCAAAGAGAGAAACACGTGAGTAGAGTGTGGTGAGGTCCTGATTTTTTTTTGTTAATTTACTGCAAAATTCTTTGTTCCTTAATCGTGGCAAGAGCTAGTGAAAATGGTGGTGTATATCATCAACTGGACGAATCTCAGCGCCTATTTCTGGACGCGATGACTACACAAATGCAACATTTGTTGAACTGTAACAAAGAAGAGCTCTACAGACGAATAGCGAAATCTCCCTTGTTTACTCTTAAACCTCTATCTCCTAGAGAAGTGTGTGATGACCAAATCAGAATGAGAGAAAAGAGAGAACAAGAGAAAGAAAATAGTGAGGCACCACAAAGGAATATGAAAAAGAAGAGTGATACACCCGATGAAAAGAGTGATACACATAAGAGAGAGAGTGATACACGTGAGAGAAAATTTAATTATTTTGCAGAGGCGAGTGAAGTGAGGAACGTGTTACCTGCTCATGAACCACTCAATCTACAGTATTGCAAAGACAGTAAAATTTCTACTGATAATTCTAATGAGTTTACTATTTCTACATAGAACATCAAGTTGATCTCCTCCCCGGAGCTTCATTGCCTAACAGGCCAACTTACAAAAGCAATCCCCAAGAGACTCAACGTAAGGATGCACATGCCAAAGTTGAGTATGTGAAAAGATTGTATGACCAAGTGAAGGTGCAAATTGCAAAGAAGAAAGAAAGCTATGCCAAGCAAGCCAACAAGAAAAGGAAGGAAGTGGTACTTGAACCCGGTGATGATCTTGGACATTTGAGGACAAATGTTTTCCAAGAAGGAGGGAATGATGATAATCATGAAACTGGCCAAATACAGGCTAAAGGCCCAAGTGGAGAAGGACGAAGGCCCAAGTGGAGAAGGACAAAGCCCCCGAGTGGAGAAGGATGAAGGCCCAGAGGCAGAGACACTATCAAGACTATTAATTGTTGCTGAAGACCCAAACTAATTTGAAGGCCCAAGTTAAATATGTTTTTTAGTTATAATTTTTATTTATTGTAATTTTGGCCCAAACTGTTTAGAAGGCCCATGTCTATTTTTATCTTTTGTTCAGATACACTATAAGTATTGGTTTTTGTTTTCAATAAAGAAAACTTTTGGCATTTGATAAAATTTGGTGAGAGTTTCTCTCTGGGTTTCTTGTTGAACCAATATCAGACTTATCAAGGTAATCCTTGTGGCATTTACCCTGACTTATCTTCCTTCACCGAAAGTGGCGTCTACCCTGACTTATCTTCCTTCACTGGAAGTGACGTCAACCAAAAATTCTACAGCCTGTATCAAGCGATCCGCGCCCCGTAAGGTTCACATCACCTCTTCTCCCCTAAACCCTCACCCAACACCCCAAACCTCCTCCTCCACCACCCAACACCACCGATGACCGCCATGAGCCGCTATTGTTGAAATCCTCTAAAACCATCTCAAGGATTCAGTAGAGAACAGGGCTCTTGACCATCCCTTCACAGTTTCTTCAAGGTAATCATGATTTCTAAGCCTTCTCTAGCTAATTTGAGCCTATCTTTGCATCTCTTGTGACTTGGGTACCGTTATTAGATGTTTTTACACTTCCTTTGAAAAACCCTTGAAAATGAGACATTGTAAAAGTTGCCTTTTTATAAGATAGATTTCGTTTTTGTGACCTTTGTCAAACCCTGATCACATTGGCATGATCAACATTTCAAAATGATGTCTCCTTGATGTGGACCTCAAAACACCCCTTTAGCCCCTTTTTAAATTGAATGAGTGTCATACCCTAATTTCATCCAAGGGTTGTCATTCATTGATGTTTTTTATTCTCGCTAGCCAAACCGCGTTGTTTGACACCTGGTTACCACATAAAATGAAGGATCATTCAATGTTGATCAGGAATGCGAAAGATACCAAAAGGAGGGGGAAAAAGGGTCTTTTCATTGAGTTTCCTGGACCCTAGCTCGCCAGGCTAGCCTCTGGTTCACCTGGGCCACCAAAAGACTTCAATGTTAAGTAACCAGTTTGCCTGGGCGAGCCAGTTGCTTCATGGATAAGTCTTAGCTCACCTGGGCGCGTTGCCATGGTCCCAAATGCTTGTTTTTCCTATAAATAGGTGTGAGGGAGGCTGAGAGATGGGTTCCATGGTCCAAAAGTGAAGGAATTGGGAGAAATAAGAGAGAAGAAGAGGAAAACAAGGCTGAGGCGCTACCGAATCGCGACCGTAATCGTCTTCTACATCGTTCTTCATTTGGTATTCTTCATTCGTCATCCGGTTAGTTTTTGTTTTAAGGATTTGGATACGATCTATGCATCCTTAGGGGTCCCCGTTGTTGTTTTGTGCATATTCATCTCTTTCTTCTATCATTGGTAATCTCCTTTCTTTTGTAAAGTTTAATCTTAACCGATCGTTAGCACCATATGATGGAAGCTTGCTTGTGGGGCTTCAATGGAGGCTGGATCTTTGAGCTTCAATGAGGTCCTTTAATGGTGATTTTCCACCATGGAGATGCAGCGGAAGACAAAGGAAAAGAGGTGAGAGGAGGCGCCATCCATTAAGGAATAAGCCATGGAAGAAGGATCTTCACCACCAAGATGAGCCTTGGATAAGAAGCTTGGAGAGGATGCTTCAATGGAGGAAAAGAAAGAGGGAGAGAAAGAGAGGGGGGAGCACAAAATTGAAGGAAGAAAAAGGGAGAGAAGTTGAACTTTGAGTTGTGTCTCACAAGACTCTCATTCATCAAAGTTACAATAAGTGTTACACATGCTTCTATTTATAGACTAGGTAGCTTCCTTGAGAAGCTTTCTTGAGAAAAATTCCTTGAGAAGCTTCTTTGAGAAAACTTCCTTGAGAAGCTAGAGCTTAGCTACACACACCCCTCTCATAACTAAGCTCACCTCCTTGAGAAGCTTCCTTAAGAATATTCCTAAAGAAGATTGAGCTTAGCTACACATACCTCTCTAATAGCTAAGCTCACCTCCTTCAGGTGAGAAGCTAGAGCTTAGCTACACACCCCCTATAATAGCTAAGCTCACCCCCATGACAAAAAAAACATGAAAATATAAAAAAAATTCCTTACTACAAAGACTACTCAAAATGCCCTGAAATACAAGGCTAAAACCCTATACTACTAGAATGGCCAAAATACAAGGCCCGGACGAAGGAAATACCTATTCTAATATTTACAAAGATAAGCGGGCTCATACTTAGCCCATGGACTCGAAATCTACCCTAAGGCTCATGAAAACCCTAGGGCCTTCCCTTGGATCTCTAGCCCAATCTACTTGGAGTCTTCTACCCAATGCCCTTGCGGGGTAGGATTGCATCATTCCCTCCACCTTGGAAAGGATTTGACCTCAAATCCCGAGGTTCTTCATACTCTAGGCTCCTTCCCTCAACACCTGTAAAAAGAACAAAAACATATGTATTAGTGGTGTTTGGTATGTTGAAGTAAGGTACGGTCTGAAAACCCCTTTCCTGGGCATCTTCCCATGAAAGAACATGGTTTCTCACCAACTCAATGAGTGGTGCTACAAGTATAGAAAAATATGGGACAAACCTTTTGTAAAAGTTTGTTAAGTCATGGAAGCCCCAAATTTTTCTTATACTTGGTGGAGTGGGCCACTCAGGAATGACCTTTATTCTCTTAGGGTTCATGGGAACCCCTTGATCACTATTTGAAAAATTAAGAAAAGTAACGCAATAAAACATACCTTTTTCTGTATTTTCATATTGATTATTCCTACCAAAAAGTATGACAAACCTAAGGTGTCCCATATGAGTACCTAAGTTTGTATTGAAACTAAAAATAAGAACAAACCTACCTAATGGGTCCCTATGTACACAAATCATGAAGATGTTGGGTGCATGAGTGATTTTACAAAAGAGTGTTGCACCACTCAAAACATTCATCATACCACCTATTTTAGGGACTTGGTGCCTAATAATACGTATTTTGGGCACCAAAAAAAGCACAAGGATTTAAGCTCTTGCGAACCAAACCCTCATCCAACAACTTCTTTACTTGAGGAATAAACTCAAGCCCAAGAGGTGTGGCAATGCTAGAAAGTGCCTTTTTACAAAAGAGAAAATGTGGAGGTTGTCTAAGAGGGAAAGCTTCTTTAATGTTTGTCTTTATTGTAAAATGAGTTTCCTTCTTAGCTAAACTCTTGGAGGAGACACTTACCTCCTTACACTTCTCTTTAACCACTAATGGTTGTCCTTCTTCTTGGGGGTATATTTCTTCACTAGATTCTTCCCCTTTTGCTTTTTCACTTTCACTAGAGGAAGGTGAAGTAGTAGCCTCATCTTGGCTACTATAAATGTCTTGGCCCCTCATAATCATGGTTTTTGTGGTGGGGCATTGAGAAGTAATTTGTCCTCTTCCAAGACATTTAAAGCACTTTATAGAGCTAGTTTTCTCTTGCATACTAGCCTTAGGGGCTTGCTTTTCTATTGTCTTCCCCTTATCATCTTTGGGCTTAGAAGGTGTCACCCCTAAGATGCCTTGACTTTGGTCTTTCTTTGGATAAGAGTGAGAGCCATAAGATTTTGAAGTAGACTTCTTTTTAAGTTGTTGCTCTACCCTTATTTTCCAATCTAAGTTAGCCTCTACATTGTCCTTCCCATGGAAGTATGAGAGTTTAATGTTAGCCTCTTGAGGCTTTCTTTCCTTTTCTCTTCTATGGGAGTGAGGTCTAAGATGAGACCTATGCCTTCTGTCATACCCTAATTTCGTCCGGGGACCTTTGCTTGATGACATGCGACCTTTCTTTGGTTCTTGTGAGGTGCTTGGCATCCATCATTAGGCAATTTGTGAAATTCCAGGACATGCCGAAAAACCAAAAAAATATTGATGCACAATCCGTAAGTTTCCGTGACACACCGGAAATCAAACGGAAGCATCGTTGCATAATTAAGTGAGGTTCCGTAACATTCCGTAAGTCAAAAGGGGGATGATTATGTAATCCGCAAGGTTCCGTAACATTACGGAAAGAAAACAAGTATCGTTACGAAATTCGTAAGTTTCCGTAACTTTACGAAAAAAGAATCACCAAAAAACAGCAAGGGGGGTGTACTTAGTAAAAATGGGGGTGCAAATAGCACCCAGGCCCATTTGGGCCCTCCAGAAGATTCCTCCAGAAGGCGGTTGCTTCTGGAGGAAGCGAGGTGAGCTCGCCTGGGCGAGCTGGGCGGCAACCACCTCCCCTATTTTGCTATAAATAGGGGAGGAAGTGAAGAAGGAAGGGGTTCAGCCCCTTAGGCACTTCTCTCTCTTTCGAATTTGCTTGGAAAAATTGTTTCCGTGAAAAAAATCTAAGCCGAGGCGCTTCCGAAACGTTTCCGTAACGTTTTCCGTGAAGAATTTCGCAAAGGTTTCAACCGTTCTTCGACGTTCTTCATTCGTTCTTCATCGTTCTTCGATCTTCAACGGGTAAGTACCTCGAACCAAGCTTTTCGATTCATTCTATGTACCCGTAGTGGTCCACATTGTGTTTCGTGCATTTTTATTCTCGTTTTGTTTACTTTTTATACCCCCTGTTGACGTGCTTAAGCCATTTTACTTAAGTCATTTCTCGCTTAACTTAAAAATAAAATAAATTTCCACCGAACGTTTGAATTGTATTATCCGTTAACTTCGGTTAAAATGAATTCCGACCGTTCGGTCGTGCCGTAACCACGTTGGAAATCAAAAAGAGGTAAAAAATAATATAATAATCAAAAAAAATCTTTTAGTAAAATAAAGTGGAAAATCAATCGGACGTTTTCTCTTTGGGATTTCTCATTCTTAATCGAATTGATTAATAACTAAAGTGAAACTAAGGCTAAAATCAACTCGCCTAGTCAAGCTCGTCCACAAAAATAGGCTTTGGAAGTTTGTCATTTCAATTTCTCATTAAGTAAAATGGATCATTTTTTTAGGTCCAACGCCTTAAAATGATCACGTCTTAAGTAAAAAGAATCACTTGATAAGAAAGAACTACGTAGGTCTGATTTTCTCATCCCAAATTGAGGAATACGTAGGAGCAAAGGGAAACACCCTTGTCGACCACAAAAAAGAGAAAAATATAAAAAGGTACGAAGGACATAGAAATGTAAAAAAGGGAACATAAAAATCAAAGTCATGTTTGCACATTCGATTAAAGGCTGTCATCCCTTGGGACGGACGTGTGGGGTGCTAATACCTTCCCCGTGCGTAAATACAACTCCCGAACCTTTCACTTAAAAGTTCGTAGATCGCGTCTTTTCCGGTTTTTCCGACGTTTTCCTCAAATAAACGTTGGTGGCGACTCCGCGCGTATTCCTTTCGTGGAACACGCATCCCGCGAGTCACGCGTCGCCCTCCCGCCGAAGGGTAGGTTGCGACAGTTGGCGACTCCACTGGGGACAGTTTTTAGAGAGTTAGGCCATTTAATCTTGTGCAATGTTTTATCATGACTTTCTCCTTTGTTGGTTTCCTTTCATTATGTTCTTGTGTATATAAACTTTTTGTTGCTTTTAGTGCGTTTTAAATGTATGCATGAAGTAAATATTTATTCATTTGATGCACACAAACACCAACACTATTTGCACACACTGTGAGTGAAAAAGGGCCCTATACTCGGGTTCATGGGAGCATAAGGAGTGGAGGTGAATCTGTGATCATGCTAGGTCTCCGACTTGCTTGATTACAGTGAACCCTCATCTAGAGCTTTTCTCTTTGAAAACCTATTGTTGCTAGTAGTCCCTACTGCTACAATATGTTCTTCAAAGGGGATGATACCTCTAGAAACCATCAAGAGAGATATAACTACCTTGGGGATTATTGCTAAAAGCCTAGTTAGTTCTCTCCCTTATAGGTCCCTTAAATAGGGGCACGAAGCAAACACGCTGCGTGCCATTTTTCACACTGCCATGCATGAGTATCATATACCCTTTTGCTTATGTTCGGTAAATATTGTCATACTGTGCACATTCCCGCATTGTGTCTTTTGCATAGGCATTGCATATGGGTTCTGTCTTGATCCCTACTGTAAACAAACCAACGGAGGGTCCGTGTCGCCTTCTTAAAAACGTGCGTTGGGGCATTTCGCTACCCCTAGATGTCGTATCTAAGAAGGGGACAAATTCCCCGGACCCCCGCATTCCTAGATTGCATCTGTGTCATATGCATTCCATCATGCATTCATCCATCCCACCCATGAGGTATCCGAGTTTTGATTTGCACCAGCTTTTGTCTCACTTTAGTAAGCATGGGAACAAATCAAACCGGCAAGAGGTTCTACCAAGTCAAGGTCAAAAGCCTAGATACCACCAGCATCAAGGAATTAGGGCGGTTGATGGAACCCCTCCAAATGCAAGCCTTCTGCAAGACTTACGGAAAGATCTTAGAGTTGACCATAGCAGAGGTGTCCATAGAAGCCATTGCATCACTTACCCAATACTACGACCAGCCCTTGAGATGCTTCACATTCGGGGACTTCCAATTAGTACCAACCATTGAAGAATTTGAGGAAATTCTAGGATGTCCTCTCGGGGGAAGGAAACCATATCTTTCCTCCGGGTGTCTCCCCTCTTTGAGCAGAATTGCAACTGTGGTCAAGGATTCAGCCAGAGGTTTGGACCGCATAAAACAGACTCGGAACGGCATAGCGGGCCTGCCACAGAAGTACCTAGAAGACAAGGCGAGGGGTATGGCCAATCAAGGAGACTGGGTCCCGTTTATGGATGTGTTAGCTTTGCTAATTTTCGGGGTTGTCCTCTTTCCAAATGTGGATGGTTTGGTAGACCTAGCAGCAATCGACGCTTTCCTTGCCTACCACCATAGCAAGGAAAGTCCGGTGGTAGCTGTCTTGGCAGATCTGTTTGACACATTTGACCAAAGGTGCGAGAAGAGTAGCGCACGGATCATCTGTTGCTTACCCGCCCTCTGTGTTGGGTTGGTTTCACACTTGTTCCAACAAGACACGAGACATCCATGTCCGCTCCTGAGCCATCACTCGTGTACTGAAAAGAGGAGAATGGATTGGGACCAGCTCTTGGCCGGGATAGGAAGTAGAACAATCAGTTGGTTCCCCCGATGGAAGGAAGGAAAAGAAGGAGTCCTTTTCTCATGTGGAAGATACCCAAACATTCCGCTGGTAGGAACGAGGGGTTGTATTAATTACAATCCCACGCTCGCTATAAGACAACTAGGGTACCCCATGAGGGGAGCACCGACGGAAGAAAGCATGTCTCCTTTCCTTGTGAGGGATCTCGGCGCACAAAATTCCAAGACTATACAAAGAATCCATAAGGCATGGGAAACCCCGTTAAGGAAAGATCAAGAGCTTAGAGGCATTCGTAATGGCATCATTGGTGGGTACCACGAATGGCTGAAAGTTCGCATACGAGGTTTAGATTGGCTCGCCAAGTTAAAAGTCGTCAGCGAAGAGAATTGTGAAGCACCGGAAGAGGACGAGGAAGTCCAAGCTCTCAAGAGCGAGTTAGGAAAGGCAAAACTCGCCAAGGAGAAGTTCAAGTTGGCTGCTACACACGTTCGGAAGGAGTGTGCCGGGTTACGAGAAGAGAATGCAATTACCGCAAGAGCCCTTGAACGAGAGACCAAGAGGGCTCGCAAGGAAGAGTATGGCCGGAACAAATTTCGCGGAGCTCTATGGTGTAGCAATAGTGAACTCAAGTTGCGAAGGGAAGAAAGGGACCAGTCGCGAGCACATAGCATGGTTCTGAAAGAGGAGTTGATGGCTTGTTCAAGGTCCAAAAGAAGCTTGTCTCAGCGTTTATGCGAGACAGAGACCAACATGTTAGCTATCATCGCCAAGTACGAAGAAGAGTTAGGTCTAGCCACGGCCCACGAGCATAGAATCGCGGATGAGTATGCTCAAGTATATGCGGAAAAAGAGGCTAGAGGAAGGGTGATCGACTCTTTACACCAAGAGGCAACCATGTGGATGGATTGGTTTGCTCTTACCTTGAACGGGAGTCAAGAACTTCCCCGATTGTTAGCCAAGGCCAAGGCGATGGCAGACACCTACTCCGCCCCCGAAGAGATTCATGGGCTTCTCGGCTATTGTCAGCATATGATAGACTTAATGGCCCACATAATTAGAAATCGTTAGGAAACTTGTATGGTCTCTCAGACCTTGACTAGATACGACTTCCTTTTTGAAATAAAATGAGTTGGTCCCATGTTTCTACTCCAAAAAGCTTATGCAAATCAAATCACTCCTACATTTTATCTCTAGCATGCATTGTATGTTGGTCTCGTCCTTTGTCACGGGAAGCCGGAAGGTCCATATCACCTTCTTAATTGTACACATGGGGCACTGCGCCCCCAAATGCACAAGTAAGAAGAGATAATTTTCCGGGCTCTCGTGTCCGTAAAATGCATTCATATCATGCATCGCATAAGCATCTCTTCATAACATCATAATGGACATATCCTGCATTTGTCCGTTATCATATTCCAGCCTCACATTTTGCATGAGTCATGGCATCATCATGCATATGCGTTCAACAAACTTTTTGATCTGCAAAATTGCATACCATTTGTTTTCATGTTTGCTCATCCTTGCGTTTTCCTCTACAAAACAAAAACAAAAAAGGGGGAAGCGTGAAACTTCACACTACATTCTTAGTTTCATGTGTTAGGCACCACGAGCCAACCATGTTGGGATCATAAACCCGTTTCACTCAAAAACAAAATAATTGAACATGGTACCTAATGCATGGTTAACTAGGAAATGGTGTTTCTTCGGGCATCTCAATTTCATAATTACATTTTCCATGCATAAGCTTAAAGTATGCCCGAGTCATTCATCCCTATGAGATGTTGTTGAAGTATTGGTGATCAGAATTGCCATTCCTTGGATTATAGGGTTGAACCAAGCTCATGCTTTTACAAAAAGGTTCATCAAGTCAAGTTGAAATATGGAAGTAACCGTCTTGCAAAATTGGGGCAAAAGATGAATCGAGTCACATCACTGCTTCGTCTACTGCCAAACATATTTAGGATTATTGATGTCCTTGTTACTTCCAGTTTCACCTGTCATGGACCATGTTGAAAATCTAAATTGATTCAACCTCATATCTTGCGTAAAAATTCGCAATCTTCAACTGTACATCATTCGCATACATCCATGCTTTTCATTGGTTGCATTGCTCATTGCATTCTTTCCTTAAAAAATAAAATAAAATAAAATAAAATGAACTTAATCATTGTTATAAAAAAAAAAAAAAAACACGCTTTACGGCGCCCTTACCGAACTCGTGCTAGAGCTAGAGTAATGGGTGAAGCAGAGGAGGTGCAAGAGAAGATGAAGGCCGACATGGAAGCCATGAAAGAGAAAATGGCCACAATGATGGAGGCCATGATGAGCGTGAAGAAGATAATGGAAGCCAATGCGGTTGCAATTGCCGCTATTAGCGCTGTCGCTAAGGTGAACCCGATGCTCCCATCTAGCCTCAAGCAAATGAATCATCCAACCTCAAATATGTTAGGCAAAGATTTGGGAAGTACGGACGACCCCATGATGTGCAAATTCAAAACAAGCACGCCTTCCCATCATATGGCTTGCCTCCCAACTATACACCACCCAATGTGGCGTACACTCTCAATGAAAATCTCAATAACTCCACTCCGATACTCATTGAGAACCAATAACCTCATCAGGCACATATCTCTCAAACCATGGGGGAGACACATGAAATTCCCCACCACAATCTAGCTGACTTCGAGCCTTGGCTCGGATATGCCACTGAAAGGTAAGCAGTTGGTGGTATACCCTTTGAAAACACTTTGGAGAGACCTCAGTTTCGCTCACAACCATAACCATTGCATTTTGCGGTGGGAAGAGCCCCTCCTGCTATGGCCGAAAAGGGAAAGACGGATCATCTAAAGGAAAGGCTCAGGGCCATTGAAGGAGGTGAAGGTTATGCCTTTGCTAACCTAGAAAAGTTGTTCCTAATACCCAAACATGGTCATTCCCAAGTTCAAGGTGCTGGACTTTGACAAGTACAAGGGGACTACTTGTCCCAAGAACCATCTAAAGATGTATTGTCAGAAGATGGGGGAATACGCAAAAGATGAGGAATTGTTGATACATTCCTTCCATGAAAGTCTTACTGGGGTAGCTGTTACCTGGTACACTAACTTGGAACCTTCCCGAGCCCATTCTTGGAAGGACCTAATGGTTGCCTTTGTTAGGCAGTATTAGTACAATTTTGATATGGTTCTGGATAGGATGCAATTACAGAACATTTGCAAAAAGGGGGACGGATCTTTCAAAGAACACGCCCAAAAGGTGGAGGGATCTGGCGGCCCAGGTGGTACCCCCAATGATGGAAAGGGAGACGATAATCGTGATGGTAGACACATTATCGATACTCTACTATGAAAAGATGGTGGGTTACACACCTTCAAGTTTTACAGATTTGGTCTTCGCCAGCAAAAAGATCGAAGTGGATCCGAAAAGAGGCAAATTTGATCATCCTACTAGGACGACTGAGAAAACTGGGGCAAATGAAGAGGGTGAGAAAGAGGGAGAAACCCATGCTGTGACTGCCATTCCTATACGGCCAAGTTTCCCACCAACCCAACAATGTCATTACTCAGCCAATAACAAACCTCCTCTTTACCCACCACCCAGTTATCCACAAAGGCCATCCCTAAATCTACCACAAAGTCTGTCTACCGCACTTCCAATGACGAACACCACCTTTAGCACAAACCAAAAACACCAACCAAGAAGTGAATTTTGCAGCGAGAAAGCCTGTAGAATTCACCCCAATTCCAGTGTCCTATGCTGACTTGCTCCCATATCTACTTGATAATTCAATGGTAGCCATAACCCTAGCCAAGGTTCATCAACCTCCATTTATCCGAGAATACGACTCGAACGCAACGTGTGCTTGTCACGGAGAAGCCCCGGGGCGTTCCATTGAGCATGGTAGGGCTCTGAAGCGTAAGGTGCAAGGTCTAATTGATACGGGCTGGCTGAAATTTGAGGAGAATTGCGTGTAAATCCTGACATTGACAAGAGATGCCACACATGGGGCAATTTTGAAAGCTGTTGTTAGGTGTCCCTAATGACTCATCAGGGTTTCCAAGTTTATGCCATTATTGTAAACCACAGCTACAATGTTAAATGAAATGGATAAAGTTGATATCTTTGTCCCTCATCCTCTCACAAACGCATGTTTGCTTATTCAACTTTCACCGGAATGTGGGTGTAAGCCATTGGTCTGTTTGCTCAAGCAACCTGCGCTCCTGAGTGTTGACTTCCAAGACCGTTCAATCAGAGATTACTCATCTTGCACGTTGGTGGGGGTGCTGTAAAACAACGAGCAAAGTTCAAAACAGATAAGTTTCAAAATAAAGAATAAGTTTCAAAACAAGGAAAAAAAAATAAAAAGGCATTTGATTGACTGTGTTTTCAAGTAAAAATATAGACGTTCATGTGACCTCATTTTGTCTTTTTAGAGAGAAGTGAGTTATCAAGAATAGGATGTTGGACAAATGGCCTCGGTTACCTTAAGAAAAAAGGGGGGTTGAATTAAGATGCAAAGACTATTCCCTAATTGAACTATCAATGCACACAGGGATAACCCTTCCCTTGTGTTCAAGAATCCTCTACTACAAGAGACCCACAGTCTCTTAATCCCTTTTCAGAAATAAGAAGAAGAAATCTCTCTTAAAAGGGATAGATTGTACAATGAAGACCAATCAAAATTCATTATTGAATATGCAAGTGGTTGACCAAGGAATCTTTTTGAGAGGATAAGACATTTCAGTTCAGAAAAACTCTTGATCTTTCGAGAGGATAAAACTGTTTGGGCAATGAAAACTCTCTTTAAAACATTTGAATGGCCGTTCATAAAACATTTGAATAGATATGTCTCTTGGAAATTATTTTCTGAAAATCCCCTCTGGTAATCAATTACAAGACTTACGTAATCGATTACAGGTTTTAAAAATTTGAATAAAAACATTTTTAACTACTGGTAATCGATTACCAGAGAGCAAATCTCAAATTGAAATGATAGAATTCTTTGGTCAAACCTTTGTTTGTTTCAATTTGGAAACTTCTTCCTAAAGATTCTAAAGAGATCAACTTGATCATATATCTTGATTTTCTTGGATAAAACTTAGAAGCACTTGATCCTTTAGCATCATCAAGACATCAAAACATCTTGCTTCTACCTAGGAGTCATTTGACTTAATCCATCAACTGAAAGATCCTTCAATTATTTCTCGTCCTTGGAAAATTCTTTTTGCAAGAATCAACTGCTTCTTTCATTCTTCCTCACTATGAGGTCGTGAAAACAAGACAACACTTGGTACCTCTAAGCCCTACACTGGGGCAACGAAAGGCACCATGCAAAAACCTCAAGCGAACCTAGGGGCAGATTAGAAGTTCTCACCCAATAGGTTCCCTCCTACAAGGCCATGACGAAAGACAACGATTGGTACCTCAAAGCCTTACACTGGGGCAATGAGGGGCACCGTGCATGAGCCTCAAGCGAACATAGGGGCAGATTAGAAGTTCTCACCCAATAGGTTCCCTCCTACAAGGTCATGACGAAAGACAACGATTGGTACCTCAAAGCCTTACACTGGGGCAATGAGGGGCATCGTGCATGAGCCTCAAGTGAACATAGGGGCAGATCAAAAGTTCTCACCTGTCGATGTTTTTAAACAAGAAAAAGAAAAGGGGGGACAAACCCTAGGGTTTCAATGGATTGATCAAACATCAAACGACTCCATTGCCGTCACTCCAAAATGGTCAAGTGACTAAATCAAACAGAACACACACTCTGAGGGAGTTCCCGGAGAGATTTGCAAAAAGATAGGATGAGGTTGCATGAATTATCACCTCTTTCAAAAGGACAGTCAATCTGTGTTTTCCAAAAAAATTAAATCAAAATCAAAATCACAAAATAGAGAAAGAATGCCATGAACATTGTACAACTTTCCATTACATTGCATTGTTTCATATGAAGTCTGCATTTACCAAAATTTCACGACAAAGGTTGCATGCATCTGCATCCCCAAAAATTATGTTAACTGCATAGATTTCCTACATCTAATGTCCAAATCTTGTGGATTTCGGATGACCGGCCCTCTCGATGAGTCGATCTCTTGCTTTCTCATAAGGGTGGACCCTTGGGTACTTGTACCTATCACTTTTAGAGGACTACACGTCCTCGCCAACAGAGGGCTGCACGCCCTCACCTCCAGAGGACTACATGTCCTCGCCTTGAGAGGGCTACACGCCCTCACCTTGGGTACTAGTTACCCTCACCGCTGAGAGGACTACACGTCCTCGCCTTGAGAGGACTACACGTCCTCACCATCAGAGGGCTGCACGCCCTTACCTCCAGAGGACTACATGTCCTCGCCTTGAGAGGGCTACACGCCCTCACCTTGGGTACTACTTACCCTCACCGTCAGAGGACTACACGTCCTCGCCTTTGTAGGGCTACACGCCCTCACCTTCAGAGGACTACACGTCCTCACCTTTAGAGGACTACACGTCCTCGCCATCAGAGGACTACATGTTCCCCATTTTCAAAGGGGGGCATGCCCTCACCTTTAGAGGATTGCACGTCCTTGCCATCATAGGACTACACTCCCTCGCCTTCGAAAGGCGACACGTCCTGAACTTCAGAGGGCTACACGCCCTCGCCTTTAGAGGACTACACGTCCTCACTTTCAGTGGGCTCCATATCCACACCTTAAGATAATTTAAGGTCCTCTGTCCTTAAATGCTTAACCGAGACTTGCACTTCCGGTTAAGGGGCCAGTAGTTTCCTTTTAACGGTTCCTGGGCCACCCCCTGATATTGGAGGAGGGCCAACTGTGCGAGCACAACCAGAGAGGGAGGCTATTACACAACTACTATGCATACCGGGGCAAGATTTCATTCGTGCCGCTGTAAAGAGACGAGTGCGGATCATGCGCGCCAACATGACCACTCTTACACAGATATAGATGACATTGCTACTTAGCAACATTCTGCCCAGCGACCGCAACGCCAATCTCCCCCTGCAAAAGTATCAGTTGGTCTGTGTCGTCCCGACATGGGTAAGTATGCATATAGTTCAACTGATTTCTGATACCATCTATTGTTTGCAGGGATCGCACCCACAAGACACCCAGTGGACCCAGAAAAGTCCAACAGGGCCCTGGGGTTTCTAGCTCTGGTTACGGGCCTCTATCAGTCCTACAGGGTGCCCGTACCCCCCCGGCAAGGTCACGTCATCATAGGTAAGTATGCACATCGCTCAACTGATTTCTGATTTCATCTATTGTTTGCAGGGATCGCGACTGCAAGACACCTAGTGGACCCGAAGAAGTCCAACAGAGTCTTGGAATTGTCAAGCTCTAATTACGGGTCTCTGTCAGTTCTACGGAGTACCTGTCACCTCCAGCAAGGGCATCAGGCCCCCTACTAATCGAGCTTTCATCAAGAAGTACTACACCCCAGACAGGCGCAGGGCGAAACACCACAGCAGCATTGGGATGGTCGGCAGCGGGAAACAGACGCACCGCCATCACCTCTAGAGTTCACCTCTGCTCATCCACAAAAAGGTTTGAGTATTGCCTACACAACATGGCCGACCAGCAGGCTACCAAGTCCAAAGCCAAAGGTAAGCAAAGTACTAGGTCAGTGACTGACAAGTCATAACGCGTCCAGCTAAAGACATTAAAGAAGCGCTGCTAGGAGGCAACCTAGTACCTTTTGAATCTATGCTTGTTATTTGATCACTTTTTATAGTAGGACGCACCTAGTTGCTCATGATCCTGGGGATTTAAATAAAACAAGCACAAGCTCGGAAGGTAGTCATACCTCACAAAATATATATATGTATGTTTAGGTAGTGAAAATACCTTAGATATGCATGTATGTAAAAAAAAAAAAAAAAAAAAAACACTTCACAAAATATATATGTATGTTTAGGTAGAAAGATACCTTAGATATGCATGTATGTAAACAAAAAAAAAAAAACACTTCACAAAATATATATGTATGTTTAGGTAGAAAGATACCTTAGATATGCATGTATGTAAACAAAAAAATACTTCACAAAATATATATATGTATGTTTAGGTAGAGAAAATACCTTAGATATGCATGTATGTAAACAAAAAAAGATACCTCACAAAATATATATATGTATGTTTAGGTAGCAAGATACCTTGGATATGCATGTATATAGCAAAAATACCTCACAAAAATATGCACATGTTTAGGTAGCAAAATACCTCATGAAAAAAAAAAAAGAAGAAAAAAAAAAACACAAACAAGAAAAAGAAATAAACAAATGATAATGAAAAAAAAAAAGGGAGAAAAAAGGAAAATAAGTTGTCAAGCTGAAAAACCAACATGCTTTTGAAAAGAGATGACTTCCAACTTTTCTTTGAAAAAAAATTCACTGATCATAACTAGTTTTTGAAAAAAATGTGTATACACCTGAAGGGTGAATGCTGTGAAGATTTTCCCAGACGCCCGAAATGGACTCGGATGAATGCCCAAATTGATAAAAGAACATATTTTGGAAACATTGGGTTGATTAAAATAGAGGAAATGAATCCTGAACCCTAGCATCACATGACCATAAAGATTTGACACTTGAGTGTCCGCATAGGTGCATGCATGACCAGTTTTGCATAAAATTTCCAAATCATCATTTTTGCATTTTGTGTCATGGAAATAATGTAAGGCAACCCTTTTATCCTTGAGCCAAACCAAACCCCGACATGTATCATGTCTAGCCATTCTACAAACCTTGAGCTAAAATCCTGACTCACCATAATCCTTACCCTCGGAAGCAAAAAGAAAGAGAAAGGAAATTCCCAATCAAAGAGTGGGAGAAAGCAAAAAGAAGAGAAAGGAAATTCCCAATCAAAGAATGGGAGAAAGCAAAAAGAAAAGAAAGGAAATTCCCAATCAAAGAATGGGAGAAAGCAAAAAGAAAAGAAAGGAAATTCCCAATCAAAGAGTGGGAGAAAGCAAAAAGAAAAGAAAGGAAATTCCCAATCAAAGAGTGGGAGAAAGCAAAAGGAAAAGAAAGAAAATTCCCAATCAAAGAATGGGAGAAAGAAAAAAAAAGGGGAGAAAAGAAGGAAAGAAAGCTCCTGATCAAGGATCGAAAGAAAACAGAAGAAATGTGCAGAGAGGTCTTTGGACCGGACAATATCTGAACAATACAGAATTGTCACCAAATGAACAAAAAAGGGAAGGAAAGGAAACCACGACCTAAAATGGTCTTCTCCCTTTAATTACCAACCAAAATCCCGTGCGCTAGCGACCCTTTTTTCTCGCCCCGCACTAAACAAAAAAAAAACAGAAAAAAGAAAAAGCCAGGAAAATCAAAAGCCAAAAACACACAAAAGCCGAAAGAAGAAACCACCAAAAGAACCCATTCCCAAGGGAAGCCCTATTGATCCATGATCACGCGTGTAATTTTTGATTTGATAGGAAATAATTTGCAAAGTCAAGTCATGACATATCTATGGTTCGGAATTAGGATGAAACACTTACCTGTGCGAGATTGATACACTTTGAGTGGATTTCTTCTATTTTTGTCGGACCCAGTGTTTCCTCTAAATGATCATTTAGAAACGAAATGCTAACATCCAAAATCTCATTTATGGTTATGGGAGATTTCATCAGCAGACTCTCCTTCCCTGGTAGACGCATTGTTTTTCACTCAAAAAAAAAAGCATATGCTGCTCTAAATCAGTTGGAATATTTGTCTCTTTGCTAAAGCATGTTTGCATTTTAGTGGAGAAAACACCGAGACTTTTTCAAGTCTCACAAGTTATCCAGAACTACGTAGGTCTGAGTTCCTCATGGGAGGATACGTAGGAGCAAGAGCCTCGCTTTTGTCGACCACACTACCTTTAGTTATCCAGAACTACGTAGGTCTGAGTTCCTCATTGGAGGATACGTAGGAGCAAGAGCCTCGCTTTTGTCGACCACACCGCCTTTTGTCGCCATGACTCAAGAGCTGATACGCGGAGATACCTTATGGTTATTCGCACCCTTTTGTCATCCAGAGGCGGCGGGCCCGATGACAAGCAGAGAC